>NW_023260196.1:0-33279 GCF_009762535.1 Notolabrus celidotus | reverse complement strand
TATCAGTCTCAGCAGCGTGCAACAACCTCACATGAAGTCCTCCATGTTTGTGCACAACTCAAATCAGACCCGACTGGAGAGCATGCCTTTGAGTCCTTTAATTTGACATTCATTTAAGATTTGATTGCATGTTTTTAAATCTTTAAATGGAGTAGCTCCACAGTTTATCTCTGACCTCCTGCAAAGCTACACTCCTGCAAGGTCTTAGAGGTCTACATCTTCTTGTGGTCCCTCAGACCAGGCTGAAAACCAGGGGTGGCCTTTGTCTTCTCGGCAGTGGACCCCAAACAGTTGAACAAGCTGCTTAGTGCTTAGTGGTCTCAGGTTTGACTCCCCGCCTCGTCCCTTCCCTGCAAGCTCTCTGCTCCTCACCTCTCTTGTCTCTCTGCAGCCGCCGATCATTAAAGGCATGAAAAGAGACTCATCTTTGTCATTTCAGGTGTTGACTTACTGGAGCTGAAATCCTGCCGCCATTCTCCCCATGGACACCAGGTGGAGCCATCCCCTCATAAATACACCGCCCACCATCCTGAGGACATCCCGCTCAGAGGATCTGGACTGGAATCTTTGAAGGTGGCAGGTTTAGGATTCATTTGAACTCCTGAGAGAAGAAGAAGAAGAAGAAGAAGAAGAAGAAGAAGAAGAAGAAGAAGAAGAAGAAGAAGAAGAAGAAGAAGAAGAAGAAGAAGAAGAAGAAGAAGAAGAAGAAGAAGAAGCCGTGTGTGAATCTGTGTTTACAAATCAGAGCTCCTGGTTTTATAATCCAAGACTTCAGATTCACAAACTGTGGGAGCAGGACCCTGAAATCCAGTCCAGTCCACCTGGATTTAAAGGGGGATTTAAAGGGGGATTATGGACTTGCTTGGTGGATTTTAACTGAGAGTAAAGATTCACACATTGCTCTTTCTTTCTGGGTTACATTAAAGGTTTGTGTTTATTGTCTGTTGATGGTGGAAGGACTCTGTTGAGCACGTTACATAATGGGCAGCGCTTGGACTTCTAATTGAAAGGTTTGGGTTCGAGTCCCACCAGATTCAAGCTTTGGGGCAGCTAGCTCAGACCTTAGGGACTTGGCTTGGGAACTGGAAGGTTGCTGGTTCAAATCCCAGTATGGACAAAGTTTGGCAAGTGGACTAGTGGCTTATATCTGGATGTAAAAAGACGTGAGGACGCTTTAAGCATTTATTAATGAAGGTATTTTTGTAGATAATGTAGGTAATGTTTCTCGTTTGATCGTTAGTCATTCAGCTTCTGCTTCTGGAGTAAAACTGGGTCAAAGTCAAAGCACAAACAGTTCAGAGCAAACACACACACACACACACACACACACACACACAGAGAGAGAGAGTTGGCAGGCTCTGGGAGAGTTTGCATTCCTCTCTGGTTGCATTTACAGCTCTGTTTATCTCAATAAAGAGCGGCTGAACATGACATGTTGCAGCTGGCTGATTCTCCTTTCTTTATAATGTGAACATCGCACACTCTGCAGGCCGAGGGGTCGCAAACTCTGCTGCAGCATCATGTTTAAATCTTCAGAACACAAGGTTAGACATGTGCTGTTACACTTTATCAGACTGCTCTGTTTCATTTGTAGAAATAACATAACTAGCAACAAAAATTGAGTGACTTATTTTTATGTTTTTTCAGAAATGACTGATTTATTTTTTATTCATTTTGTATTGTATTTACTTTCTTTATTCATTTTTCTTTATTTATTTTTCTTTATTTATTTGACTTTATTGATTTTTTTTAAATTATTTTAATCGATTTTATTTAATTAATTAATTAATTTTATTTTAGTTATTTTATTTTGATTTCCACCTTTATTATTATTATTATTATTATTATTATTATTATTATTATTATTATTTTAATCTTTAATTAATTAATTTCTTTATTTTATTTTATTTTTATTATTAATGTTGATCTATTTTAATTAATTAATTAATTAATTAATTGATTAATGTATTCATTTTCTTTATTTATTTATCTTTATTCATTTTTCTTTATTTTATTATTTTTATTATTTTAATAGATCTATTAAATTAATTAATTCATTTTACTTATATTATACTTATATTTTAATTTCCACCTGTATTATTATTATTCTAATTATTATTGTAATCTATAATTAATTGATTTCTTTATTTAATTTAATTTTAGTTGTATCATTATTATTTTGATCTATTTTAATTGATTACATTTCTTTATTTTATTTTATTTTAATATTATTATTTTGATCTATTTTAATTAATTAACTAATTTTATATTTATTTTATATTATTTTAGTTATATTTTTGGGCTTTCCATTATTATTATTATTATTATTATTATTATTATTATTATTATTATTATTATTATTATTATTTATAAGTAGAGGACAGGACAGTGGATAGAGAATGACAGAACCACAGGCGGGATCTGAACCTTTGCCGTCCGCTATATGGGCCCCCGAATGAACCATCAGGCCAAGTCTGCACCCAAGACCTCGATAATGTGACCGATAAAAGACAGCAAGATGAGTTCTGTTAAAAACACGAGTTTCACATGTGCAGGAAAAATCTGCAAAGTAAGAGACACCGCTTTGACCACAGGGGGCGCCACATCAACACACTGAAAGCTCCTCACAGACAGAAAAACAACAACAACAACAACTACAGACACTTCACCCAGAGTGATTTAATCTTGTTTACACAGCGTCGGCGCTGCATACCTCTGAGTCCAACCTGCATGATGTCACCTGTGTCGGCCCCGCCCAGCATCCTGTCCTGATTTCAGTCTCTGTTTCTCAGAAGTGCTGCCCTTCCATCTTCACGGTCAATCCTCACTTTTGTTTTTTCCAGGCAGGTAATAATAAAAGTGCAGGTATGTCCGGCATGCAGGTGACAGGTGACGTGTTGGAAAGTACACAGGAGATAGAGAGATCACCCTGACGGAGCAGGAAGGACTCGATGCCGTCCCTCTTTACACTCGGGTATATCTGCAGTGATGGAAACACTGAGATGAAGCTGGTTTGTGCAGAAAATGAAGAATCTGATTGAGCTAAAGTTAAGTTAGACACTCAGGACAAGAATCTTTAAAGGTACGCTCGCAGTGAAACTGAAAGCTTGCCATTGTGTCCGTGTGTGTGTGTGTGTGTGTGTGTGTGTGTGTGTGTGTGTTGGCTTAAAGCCAGCAGGAAATAAGTTTTCCTGGCTCCAGAACCTTTGACCCCTCCTGTGAGGTTGTACACGGACATGGATTCAATAGAAACAGTAAACTATTGTCGTTTTCCAGGCGGCTGAATACGCAAACATTTGAAGCCGGGCTCCAGAGTGGACTTTTAGGAAAACGCCGCCTCTCCTCGCCGCTGTGTAAACTTACAACGCCATGAACATGACGACATCAAGGCGGCCCTATTCAAACATGCAAAGAACAACCAACCAGTCAAATATCCGTGTGTGAGTCAGAGGAGAAGAACAACGACGTCGGACTGCAGAGCTGCTGACTCTACGCTTCTTTGGATCTGCAGCAGTCGCCATCGTCTCCTTGGCGTGCAAACTACTGTTTCCAGACGTTTCAATAGATCCGTACTATTCGGGTTTTTGCAATCAAAGCCGAACTCTCCTGAGGTCTGATGTAACACAACCAAACACACACTGCAAGGACAGGAACAACTGACGGTGCCTCATCTTACAGACGTAATTTGGAGATGGAGACGACTTGCTGATAAAACTGAGCAGCTTCGTTAAGTTTCTTTGTAGAAACCGGTAACCTAAAGTAGCTCTCACCTGCTCCGCTGCCGTTGCTAATATTACTGGACAGGATCCAATATGTAAACATCCGTAGCGTGCCGATTTAGCATGCTAACCGAAGCTAACGTTTTAGCCACATTGCGTACGAATATGACGCAAACGGAAGCTAACACTTTCCCCTCACCTTACGGTCTGTGGTTAAAGTTAATAACCATTGTCAAGGGGCTGTCAAGGGGTTTGGACCAATCAGAATCAAGCATCTTACACAATTGGAAGATCAGAAAGAAAGCCGGGTGATAACTAGTAATACCAGTGATTATAAAAACGCATCACAAGCAGGAGAGTCCTCCCCGTCCCTCCTGTCACTCACTGTAGACGATAGCACTCTGCACAGTTGACCGATAATCCTCTTCCCGCCTTTTTACCATTTACAGAAGTTGAAGTTAGGCTACGTCTCGGCTCCTTCTTTTAACAGAGAGCCGATTACCTGCTGCTGTGTCCAACATTCAGGTCCGACTGTTTTCTCTGTGCCGCTTCGTCAATCAGCAAACGGGACGTGTGGCGTTTGAGTGAAAGCTAAAAATCAGGACGGTCGTGCAGCACGTTGGAGTGCCCCGAATACAAGACCTCCTGCCTTATACTAGCTAACGGACGCTCTGCTCTGACCTCGTAGCTTCTCCTGACCTAGCTGCGTCACATGACTAAACCGACCAATGAGAAGCGACAGCAGGAAGTGAACAAGTGAAGAAATACCTTAAAATGACCACTAGGGGGAGACAGATGAAGCGTCTCGTCTAGATTGAACTCAGATGACCTTTGTGACCTCAAGTCTATTCTTTATACGTTCAGTTTAAAGAGGAGTATGATGAAGGTCTTCTCAGGGACGGTCAGACCGGTCGTTCTGGTCCTGGTCTAACTGTGCAGATAACAAACGTATGAAATTTGTCTCGTTAAAAACTTCGTTTTTGGGGAAAGTATTTGAAGAATGCGGTTATATAACTGTGCCATTGTTTTCAGAGACAAATGAGAGGTGACACTCTGCAGAGCAGCTTCCAACAGGAGAGACAAAGAGGAGGAGGAGGAGGAAGAACGTCCCACTGAGACAGGCAGGCTGGTAATGAGAGAGAAAATTCCTGCCCCACACAGGAGGAGAGAGAGAACAGAGACATGTTGCAGTGACACCGAGTCGTCCACCGTGAACTCATTAACCTGAGACATCCACGACCGCAAGGACTCTGACAACGGGGGTTTCATGAAGACAGGGTTCAGACGTCAGGGGGGTTTGGGACGATGCATCCCTGATTCATGGATCCCAGAGTCTGGTTTGAGCCTTTAATCAGAGCTGATGTTCTAATGGATCCAGGACTCTACTCACAGACTCATCCACAAATAAAATAATAATAATAATAATAATAATAAAGGTAGAAAGCCCCAAAAATAGAGCTAAAATAAAATAAAATAAATACATTTAATTAATTGATTAAATAGATCTAAACAATAATAACACAATAAAATAAAATAAAATGAAGAAATTAATTAATTAGAATAGATTAGAATAATAATAATAATAATAATAATAATGGTAGAAAGCCCAAAAATAAGACTAAATAAATTAAATAAATAAATAAAATAGATCTACACAATAATAATAAGATAAAATAAAATTAATTAATTAATTATAATATATTAAAATAATAATAATAAAAATAAAATAAAGAATCAATTAATTAAAATAGATTAGAATAATTATAATAAAGGTAGAAAGCCCAAAAATGTAACTAAAATAAAATAAAATAATTTAATTAATTAATTAATAAATTAAATAGATCTACACAATAATAATAAGATAAAATAAAATAAATTAATTAATTAATTATAATATAATAAAATAATAATAATAAAAATAAAATAAAGAATCAATTAATTAAAATAGATTAGAATAATTATAATAAAGGTAGAAAGCCCAAAAATGTAACTAAAATAAAATAATTTCATTAATTAATTAATTAATTAATTAATTAAATAGATCTAAACAATAATAATACAAATAAAATAAAGAAATTAATAATTTAAATAGATTAGAATAATAATAATAAAGATGGAAATCATAATATCATAACTAAAATATAATAAATTCATTAATTAAATAACCAGGAAGAGACACCCAGAAGCAGCCATGTGTTTAGTCACACTTCATTAATCCTCTTTCGTCATTAAGCTGGAAGTGACTTCCCAATAGTTTGTCCACACCCGAAAGCATTGTCCTCTTTGTCCTCAGTTTGACTCACAGACTGTTTAATAAACAGACGTAGCCTCCATGATGTCACCTGTTGCTTCTGAAGGCTATCATTAGAAGTCTCCTTATTGGAAATGCTGACTCCACCTCATTTAAGTAGACTTAACCCGAGGTAAAGAGGCGGAGCTGAGGCGACAGTGTTCCCGCCTGTCGGTCGAGTTAGCCACGCCCCTAATTGTGCAAAACATGCAACTTGAATATCTTAAAATCTAAGTTATAAAAAACAATGTGCAGATAAAGAAGTTAGCTATTTTGAAGCAGGCTGTAAATCCTGCAGTAAAGATCAGCATGTGGTTTTACGTTGTTTCTGCAGCCAGCCTCTAGTGGACACTCGAGGAACTGCAGTTTTTAAGCAAGTCTGGAAGCTGCAAACTGTTAGCTTTGTGCAGGGAAGCGTTGATACACTCAGTACAGATATGGCTCGGTTGATACCCCCTCTTTCTTGTGCATGGATTTTTGACTTGGAGCATCATACGGATTTGAAGTTTTGAACTCCGTCTCCGTGTGAATGAACGTCCAAAATGCAACAACTGTTTACGCTTTTCACCAGAAGCGTTCACGTGCAAACAGCGTCTTATTCTCACATCTCATGGTGAAGTTTTTGCGTCTGTCTAAAGTCCCCTCTGAGTCTTTCTCAAATGTCCCTGGATGCTGAAACCACCTGACCTCCTGAGCTCTCTTTGGAGGCCAGAACTCCCTGTAACTATCATCCCTTCCTCATGAATCCTCCTCAGCAGATTCCAGAGAACACCAACCTTTAACCTGATCAGACGTTGTGTAATCATTCCAACCTGAGCAGTAAAACTCTGGTACTTCCACGCCGTGTCTGATCTGTGATTGTTTCTGAACCTCCAGCTGCACAGGAAGCGCTCATGTTGACTCGAGTGACTTACGTCGATGCCGCCAAAAAAACAATGGCACATGTGACTCATGACCACTTAGTCGTCTGCTCACTTTCACTTCTGTCACAATGACAGGTACTCCCCATGGCACCTGTTAACACCTACACACACACACAAACACACACACCTTTTGTTATATGAGTGGGTAAGTTGTTTTCTTTATTACGTCGTCTGTCAACTTTCACCCCACTCGTTGAGAAATCTTTTTCGGTGAAACTTGGAGGTTAAGTTTCAGGATTACAGTTCCCAGAAAGAGTCCAGAGTTCCTGAACGCTGCTGAAACTGAAATGTCACGTTTAGGTCAAAAACCAGCAACATGAAACAACATGAAACCAGAATCATCAATCAGTCAGTCTTTATTATAAAGCGCCAAATCCCAACAATGATGATACATTTTATTCATACAGCACCTTTTAAAAACATGTTTACAGAGAGCAAGACATGGTGAGAGAAAACACTGAAGCACGTGACACAAAACAAGAATAAAAACATGCAGAAATCAAGAAGTCAGTGAAGAGGTAAGAAATAAAAGCACATTTAAAAAAGAGTGCTTTTTAAAAGAGATTTGAAAGAGGACAAGGATGTGGCTCGCCTGCAAAGGCCTGGTCACCTCTGGTTTTGAACTTCGCCCTTGGGAGTTCCAAGAGGGACCTGCTGGAGGATCTCAGGCATACATTTTAAAGGTGACATATCATGCAAACTGGACTTCTTAATGGTTCTCTCCCTGAAATCTGTGTCCCTGTCTACAAACCCCCTGAAAAGTCAAAGAGTCCATCCTGCCCCTGTTCTGATTTCTCCACCTTTCTGTAAATGTGTGCTGAAACCAGCCGTTTCAGTTTTCAGTGTTTTTCATACGTCACAACGCCATCCGGTCTGTAACAGGAAGTCAGAGCTCGGAGCTTGTTCAGCCCATAGACTGTATAAAATACAACTCAACCCCTCCTCCGTTTTTCATTCCCTGCACACATGTGTGCTAACAAGGAGCTTAGGAGGGAGGCATGCTAGTTGTAGGCTGTCTTAATAAACACAAAGGTCGCTTTGACTCCCCACGTCTGCAGATTTGAAGATCTAGTAGATGAGTTTTATTTATCATGAATAAGTGCTAGCGCTAGTTAGCATAGCCACATAGCTACATGTTGGTAGCTGTGTACCAAGACACACGTCGACATGCTGACAAATAAAACAACAAGAAACACTAAATCTGTGACCAATGGTTCAGAAAGGTCCTGCTGCAGGCGCCTCTCCATCAGGATCAGATTCTGGATCAGATTCAGAGGGTTGAAGTAACGCGGGTCTGTGAGCAGCCGTGTATATTCAGCCAACATGTACATCCGAGGCCACACCCACTTCCTGAGGGGGCGTGGTCAGAGGGAAAACAGAGTGTTCTAAGGAGGGCTGAAGAAGAGGGGTTTACAGGCAGACCAGAATCTGATTTCAAAGTGTTTTTTTGAGCATAAACTTTAAAGACATGTTTAGGGGACCTCTTAGACCAATATATGTTGATGAAAAAAGCGTGATATGTCACCTTTAAATTCAATTCTAAAACTCAACTCAGCTTTATTTATAAAGCACTTTAAAAACGACCACAGCCAGAACAGAGTGCTGTACATAAATAGACAAACAACGCAGCCATAAAAACAATTCAAACACAGGATAATAAAAACAATAAAATAATAAAACAATAAAAACAAACCATAAAACACTCAAACAGGAGCAGAGTCTCATGCAGGGTTGAAAGCCAAGGAATAAAAATGGGTTTTAAGACAAGTTTTAAAAATGGACAGTGAGGAGTCTAATGTGGAGGGGGAGCTCATTCCATCATGTAGGAGCAGCAACAGATAAAGCTCTCTCCTCTCTGAGCTTCAGTTTGGACCTTGGTACCTCCAGGAGCAGCAGATCAGCTGACCTGAGGCCCCGAGCAGGAGCGTAGGGCTGAAGGCGACCAGTGAAGGGAGGCTAACATCTGTGTAATGTGTTCCCTTTTCTTGGTGTGTGTGTGTGAGGAGTCTGTCGGCTGCGTTTGAGAGGTTGTGTTTGCTTAGGCAGGTGTAGAGTGAGTTACAATAATCTGATCAGGAAGTGATGAATGCATGGATGATGATTTCTAGGTTATGGTGTGAGAGGAAGGGCCTGATAGAAACAAGACTGGACTGTGGTTTTGATATGTTGGTGACAGGAGAACCAAGCTGAAGTGAGGAGAGAGTGTGTGATGAGTGTGGACCTATGAATGACAGCAGTGCGGTGTAATGACACTCCCACACAGTAGGTGGCAGTAGTGCACGTTTACACTGACCCAGGTTAAAACATCTCACCAACGTTTTGATGGATTCAGTTTAATGTTGGTTCAGACTTCATCTTGTCCTCAGGATGAGCTTTAACACTTTAGGTTATCCTCTTATTTTATCTAGCGCCACCATCAGGCCATCATGTCTCATACTAGCTGTTTTAGTGTCTCGACCTTCACTTGCTTCCTGCTTCTCGTGGACTTTCCTCAACAATCCTGTCCTCCTGCTTTTCTTCCTCCTCTGCCGTTTACCTGAAGCCGTAAATCATCCTGTGAAAACAGAAATCTGATTCCTGATCTGGTCTGACTGAAAGCCCAGAGGCCTCTGAGCCTCTGTGGCCGCCTCTTCCTCTTCCTGCTGCTTGTTGTTGGGAGTTTCCAAGTCCGTTGATCTTTAATTGAGATTCAGACATTCCTTTCTTTTAACTTTGAGTTACAGGATCTGATTTACTGTAAGCACTTTTGAAGTTTAACTCGTGATGAAGCTGCGTCCTCGCTGACTCATGGCGCTCTTTGGTCCGTCTGATATGACCTGATAACTTCTCTCAGTGGACCGAGGAGAGAGACAAGAAGGATGAATGTGACGTAGTTTTACTTTCACTTTACTGACAGGCAGTCTCCATGCCTAACCTGGATCAGGTTCTTCAAAGAGTAACAGGACTGGACCGTCCTGATCCAGGTACTGTGAGGACTCAGTACATCCCATCTCCCTCAAGTTGAATCCATTCATCCACCACAAGATGAGAAGAAGAAGAGAGAGAGAAGGAAGGTGGAGCATTAAAGTTACTAACCATAGACCTTTCTGGAGTCCCTGAGCTCCCTTGTCTCGTAGGTTCCTCTGGATCTCTGCTGTAGATTCTTTTTTGGGTCTGTTATTCATCCTTATTCTTCTTTCTTTCTTTCTTTCTTTCTTTCTTTTTCTTTCTTTCTTTCTTCTTTCTATCTTTCTTTCTTTCTTTCTATCTTTCTTTCTTTCTTTCTTTCTTTCATTCTCTCTTTCTTTCTTTCTTTCTTTCTTTCTTTCTTTCTTTATTCCTTCTTTCTTCTTTATTCATTCTTCTTTCTTCTTTCTTTCTTTCTTTAATCTATTCATTCATTCTCTTTCTTTCTTCTTCTCTCTTTTATTTCATTCTCTTTCTTTCTTTCTTTCTTTTCTTTCTTTCTTTCTTTCTCTCTTTCTTCATCTTTCTTTCTTTCTTTCTTTCTATCTTTCTTCTTTCTTTCTTTCTTTCTTCTTTCTTTCTTTCCTTCTTTATTCTTTGTATTCATTCTTCTTTCTTTCTTTCTTTCTTTCTTTCATTCTTTCTTTCTTTCTTCTTTCCTTCTTTCTTCTTTTATTTCATTCTTTCTTTCTTTCTTACTTTCTTTCTTTCTTTCTTTCTCTCTTTCTTCATTCTTTCTTTCTTTCTTTCTTTCTTTCTTTTATTCATTCTTTCTTTCTTTCTTTCTCTCTTTTATTCATTCTTTCTTTCTTTCTTTCTTTCTCTCTTTTATTCATTCTTTCTTTCTTTCTTTCTTTCTCTCTTTTATTCCTTCTTTCTTTCTTTCTTTCTTTCTTTCTTTCTCTCTTTTATTCATTCTTTCTTTCTTTCTTTCTTTCTTTCTTTCCTTCTTTCTTTCTTTCTTTCTTTTATTCGTTCTTTCTTTCTTTCTTTCTTTCTTTTATTCATTCTTTCTTTTATTCATTCTTTCTTTTATTCATTCTTTCTTTCTTTCTTTCTTTTATTCATTCTTTCTTTCTTTCTTTCTTTCTGTCTTTCTTTCTTTCTCTCTTTTATTCGTTCGTTCTTTCGTTCTTTCTTTCTTTCTTTCTTTCTTTCTTTCTTTCTTTCTTTCTTTCTTTCTTTCTTTCCTTCCTTCCTTCCTCCCTCCCTCCTTTCCTTCCTTCTTCTTCGTCTTCTTTCCATATTTCTTCATCCTTTATGTCTCCTTTCCTTCTATCCTTTCCCACCCCATTTCTTCTCCTCTTTTTCTTTCTTCTGGTCTCCCTCTCTTCTCTCTTTTCTTAGACCTTTCTGGAGTCCCTGAGCTCCCTTGTCTCGTAGGTTCCTCTGGATCTCTGCTGCTGTGGACGTGGTCCAGACTCCAGCTGCTACAACTACTACTATCCGTCTCCCCACTATCATCTCTCTCTCTCTCTTCATCTCCCTCTATCCCTCTCTCCAACACGGTCTCAGCAGATGTGTGTCTAACATGAGTCTGGTCCTGCTGGAGGTTTCTGCCTGTTAAAGGAACTTTGTCCTTGCCACTGTAACTTGCTAAATGCTGCAAAGTGCTCTGCTCATGGTGGATTAAGATGAGATCAGACTGAGTCCTGTCTGGAAGACCGGCTCTGTTTGGAGAGAGTCTTCCTTCATACTGCAGTAGTTAAGTTTCTTCTTCTTCTTGAAGGATTAGAAGTGAAAGGAGCTTGCTTGTTCCTGGTTTGGTTCTCCTGTCTCGACTAATCGCTCTCCATTTTTGTGGTTTCATGGAAATCACCTCAGGCCTCAGACTCATAACGCCCTCTACTGTCCGACGAAGGAAGTGCCCGATATAAGCCACCCTAAGTTCTCCAGACGTATCTGATAACGTGACCGTCCTACATACAACAACCCATTTGTAATATTTCATCCAATCCAGCGTCTCTTCCCCGATCAGCTGACTCTCTGAGCTCCCTGAACGTTGAACGCTCTGATCTGAAGCAGACGTCTCATCGATGTCTGCACACCAGCTTCATACCAGAGGAGCAGACTGAGCTTCCTGTGTCCCTGTCGTCCCTGGTCTTAATTTTAAATATCCTGATCACTCTTTTTCCTGCGGGGGAAGAACCTCCCGATGTTTCTGAGGCAGATGTGGTCGAAACAGAGATTAAAAGAAGCCCCGGCTTTTCTCTGGAGGGCGCTGACAAATTGTTGATGAGAGGAAATGAATGCTGGAGGAATGTGGATGTTTTTAAGAGTTTAAATATGTCAGGCTTTAGACTCACTATTCCTCTGTTCACTTGAATGAATAGACCAAATAAGCCCTACATTAAAGCTCCTGTAGGGAAGTTTAGGTCTGTGTTGACTTTGGCGCCCCCTGTGGACAAACCTGTCTTTGCTGATTTTGTCTTGTTTGTGTGTAAGAAGTATTTCTTCTTGTGTTTTAAAGGAGCAGTTTAATTCAAAGTACTATAATTTAAAAATGAAGAGGTGTAAACATTAAAACAGACTTTCACCGGAGAGCCTTCCCTGATTTAAATCAAACAAGACGCCATCGTAACAAGCTCCGCCCACTTTCCTATACGTTACGTTGATTTTTTTTACCCTTTATTTCAACAAAGAAAAGTTAAACCAGGTTTAATTCATTATTTCAGAAATTTTATTATATGGTAATATATATATAAATATTGAACTGTTTATTTTAATAATAAAGAAATAAAATAAATATTTATATATAAATTAAATACATAAAAAAGTATATTTTTTGAACTGTTTATTTTGATAATTCACAGCTTGACACACAGTTTCTACATAACTTACATAATGAAACAAATAATAATAATAATAATAATCATAATAATAATTAATGAAATAAAATAAAATAACATTTATATATAAATTAAATACATAAAAAATATACTGTTTTGTTTTTTCACAGCTTGACATACAGTTTCTACATTACTGACATCTATATAATGAAAAATATTAATTAATAATAATAAATAAATAAATAAAAATGAAAGAAACATTTATACATAATTAAATACATACAAAAATATATATTTTGAACTGTTTATTTTGATTTTTCGCAGCTTGACACACTATATATAATGAAAAAGAAGAATAGATAAATAAATTAGATACAATAAAATAAACATTTATATATAAATGAAATACATGAAAAAAATATATACAATACAAATAAATGGTAAAAATAAGAATATGATTATATTTATATTTTCTGAACTATTTTGATTTTTCACAGCTTGACAGTTTCTGCATTACTTACATTTTCATAATGAAACAAATAATAATAATAATAAAAATATATTTATATATAAATTGAATACATTAAAAAATATACATATAATAAAATAAATTGTAAAAATAGGAACATGATTATATTTATTAAAGTATGAAGCTGTCTGAGGAAATACTCGTACTACTGTCTGAAGAGGATCTGATAACTTCCTGTTTAGACATCAGGTGTGGTTCCAGGTTGTCGTTCCCGCCCTGAGTTATTCTAATACATCCTTTAATGTAACACGCTGGTTATGTTGTTGTAGACATCAGAAGGAGAGTGTTGTTTGTGAAGGAGAAGAATCTGTGCAGATCATTTAAAGCTGTAAAAGGACTTTTTATAGATTCTTGAGGACAGACGGATCATCAGTCCCACGTGTGACTGTTTCATGTCAGAGGTGATCATTTATGTAAAACCCTCTCAGCAGAGACGTCACTCTGGAATGAAACCGCTCCACATTCCCGCCTGTTTCACAGCGGACTGACCGGGGTTTCCCTCTCTGTAAATCATCCTCAGTTTACAGGAACGTCCACTCGGCTCTCTCTGCACAGAAACAGGAAGAAACACCTGAGAGGATCACGCTGTTTACATCCACCCTGCAGAGCTACAGTCACTTAAAGTCTGTAAGCACTGACCTTTATGTGAGGCCACCCAGCACGCCGCCTCCTCCTCTGACGACACTGAGTGAGTGATAAAGGGTTAACGGGAGGACGACGGCAGCTTCAGTTATTTGTTCCAAAGTCGCATCTGTTAGCCTTTAATGTAGGAAATGATCTGAGCGTGTTATTAGTCAACAAAGAGAGTACAAAGAGGAGGCTGGATGTGCGTGAAAGTGGAAACGACAAACTCGTCTGCAAGACGCCGCTGTTTACGATCAACAGTCTCAGATCTGGTTTCTTTAACTCTTTAAGTCCCTGAAGTTAGAGACAGTCGCAGAGCTGCAGGTGAAAGGAAAGGCAAACTCCAAAAAGCATGCAATCAGATGTGGGTCATGTGCAGAAGAGGCCTTAAAGTCCAAGACTTGTGAGTGAATCACATGTGAAGACCAGATCCTGAAGCAGATTGGCGGTGGCAGCCATATTGGAAATGCTGAACTCAACAATCTGTGGAGTTAGTGTGAGGTAAAGAGGCGGGCCTTTAGCCTCCTCGCTACGAGCTACAGTGTTCCCACCTGTCAATCAAGTCAGCTACGCCCTTATATGGGCAAAACTTGTAACTTTAATATCTTCCAAATAAAGAGTTATGATGAATTCACCTCGTTCAGTGTGTGCTGAGAGAGAAATGAGCTCTTCAGACCTAAACTCATTTTTTGAACCAGGCTGTTTCTGCTGTAAAGATCGTCTTCTTTGAATGTGTGTGTATGTGGTTTCCTGTTTCTGCAACCAGCCTCTAGTGGACACTTGAGGAACTGCATGGGCTTCTTATTTTAAGACCAGAAGTTGCAGCTTGACTTCAACATAGCATTAACAGGCAATGACCTCTGACCTATTGACCCCAAGCCTGGCTCCGCCCCCTTTTTAAGACTTTTTTGTCGATGTAATTCTGTGAAATAACAATCCTAGTGTTTTATTCTGAAAACTAACCAGGTGTTTTAATGTTGCTTCAGGGTCTGACTTCCTGTCTGCGTGCTGATTAATGCACCGCAGTCCTGCATCCAGATAAAGCAGAGGTCTTTGGTATGTAGTGTGGAGCGCTCCTGAACGCCGGAGCTGAGACGGACAGAGATCTGATGGAAGATGTGGTTTCCTGTTTCTGCAGCCAGCCTCTAGTGGGCGCTAAAGGAACTGCAGTTTTTAGCACTTCAGCATTGGCTTCTTATTTTAAGACTGGAAGTTGCAGCTTGACTTCAACATAGGATTAACAGGCAATGACCTCTGACCTGTTGACCCCAGGCCTGGCTCCGCCCCCTTTTAAGACAGTTTGACCATGTAATAACGATCCGAGTGTTTTATTCTGAAAACTTAATGTTGCTTCAGGGTCTGACTTCCTGTCTGCGTGCTGATTAATGCACCGTGCTGATTAATGCACCGTGCTCCTGCATCCAGATGAAGCAGAGGTCTTTGGTATCTGCTGTGGAGCGCTCCTGAATGCCGGAGCTGAGACGGACAGAGATCTGATGGAAGATGTGGCTTCCTGTTTCTGCAGCCAGCCTCTAGTGGACACTTGAGGAACTGCATGGGCTTCTTATTTTAAGACCAGAAGTTGCAGCTTGACTTCAACATAGCATTAACAGGCAATGACCTCTGACCTGTTGACCCCAGGCCTGGCTCCGCCCCCTTTTAAGACAGTTTGTCGAATTAATAACGATCCGAGTGTTTTATTCTGAAAACTTAATGTTGCTTCAGGGTCTGACTTCCTGTCTGCGTGCTGATTAATGCACCGTGCTCCTGCATCCAGATAAAGCAGAGGTCTTTGGTATCTGCTGTGGAGCGCTCCTGAATGCCGGAGCTGAGACGGACAGAGATCTGATGGAAGATGTGGTTTCCTGTTTCTGCAGCCAGCCTCTAGTGGACGCTAAAGGAACTGCAGGTTTAAGCACTTCCACATGGGCTTCATATTTTAAGATCGCTTGAGTGAAACGCAAACATGAGACTGAAGAATCAGACTGACTTTGATGAATGTGGATATCACATGAAATACATTCATGTGACTGAAATATCCCCTCAGTGAGTAAATATCACATCAGCCAATCAGCGTTGATGCCTGGCCTTGGCGTGCGTCTGTGCTTCAAGTCGAAGGCAGTTACATGACAACACTTCCGCTGCCTCGTCCAGGCGCTGCCGTCGCTCCATTTAGCTCAGCGGTTGGACTCGTCTGACAGCTCTGTGTTCCTTTTGGCTTCAAACTGAGATGACATAACCGAAGCGTTCGGGCCTTTCAAGCTTTCAGTTCCACGGATCACTTTGAAGTGGATCTGCACGTGTCTGCAGCAGACCAGGATGTCTCTGAATATATTCCCCCCCGCGGTGCTTTCTGGGCCGATAGTTTGCCAGGGGCTTTCACAGAGGAGGCGGGGGGGGGGGGGGGAGGCGACATCAGGTGATATCAGTGTGAGGAATGAGTCCTCGAGTGATTGTTGTGTTGTGTGGATTTCCCAGATGAACCCAGGGGACAGAAATGAAGGAAGTGAGCAACACAAAGTCAGTTTTATCTAAACAGCTCGGCCTGATATACACACTGATACACACTCGCTCCACTTAATGTGCTGCTTTATAAACACAACATATAACCACAGCTGTGTGACTTTAGATACTTCGTTAGGTTAATGGTTAATCATCATGTGACGTCACGCGCTCTTGTCAAACATTAAACCGTACTTTAAAGCAGAACGTAATCATGAGACACGACACATACCAAATACAGCAGATACCAAAGACCTCTGCCAGGAAGACAGGAAGTGAGACCCTGAAGCAACATTAAAACACCTGGTTAGTTTTCAGAATAAAACACACATCGTTATTTCACCGAATTACAAAGACAAGCTGTCTTTAAAAAAGGGGCGGAGCCAGGCCTGGGGTCAAGAGGTCAGAGGTCATTCGTTGAAGTCAAGCTGCAACTTCTAGTCTTAAAATAAGAACCTTAGGGGTGCTGGTGGTCTAGCGGTCTAAGCGCCCTACGTACAGAGGCTACAGTCCTCGTCGCAGAGGTCGCCGGTTCGATTCCCAGCCGGTCGACCATTTCCTGCATGTCTCCCCCCGCTCTCTACTCCCCCACATTTCCTGTCTCTCTTCAGCTGTCCTGTCAAATAAAGGCAAAAAAATATAACTTAAAAAAAAATTAATAAATAGGAAGCTTATGCAGAAGTGTTAAAAACTGCAGTACCTTTAGTGCCCACTAGAGGCTGGCTGCAGAAACAGGAAACCACATACACACCCATTCAAAGAAGATGATCTTTAAATAAACATGTTTACAGTCTGGTTCAAAAAATGAGTTTAGGTCTGAAGAGCTCATTTCTCTAAGTACGGGGGGGGGGATTTATTATAACTCGTTAATTTTAAAGATATTAAAGTTACAAGTTTTGCCCATATAAGGGCGTGCCTGACTTGATTGACAGGCGGGAACACTGTAGCTGTTAGCAAGGAGGCTGAAGCCCCGCCTCTTTACCTCTCACCAGCTCCACAGCTGTTTGGTTGAGTTCAGCATTTCCAATATGGCACCCACTGACGATCGGGTTCAAACAGATGGACCGCTTTGGTTCTCCACTTCTGTTCCGTGGCTCTGTCTCACTCACGAGCTCTGATTGGTCCCCTGAAACACCAATCACCTCTCTGATTGGCCCTAACGAATGTCCATCAGAGGCAGAGCACACATTAGGTGCAGGACATTAGACTTGGATGCATCTGAGCCAGAAGTTAAAACAAACTCATTTTTAAATAAAACATAATTCAATCAAACAAGAATAAAATCCCACCTTAAAACAACTCTATAAATAAAACCAGGGAATTCAAATCATGCATGATAAAAGCAATTCACTTAAAATGAGTCTGTGCTTCCAACATGCAACATTTGATGGACAGAAAACAAGACAAACGAAAGCTCAAACTGTGAAATCAAAACCTGCAGCACAAAGGTCAGAGGTCGTTCTCTCAAACAGGAAAAGCCTGCTTGTGTTTGAACAGTGAGGTGACGTTTGTAACGTTCAGCTGCACTGAGTGATGTGGTTAACTCGGTCGGCGTGGGTGTGACACATTACTGTCAGTGACATCTAATCTGTCAATCTTTAACTTTCAGAACAAATATGATGCCGCATGCTTTCACTTTCACTCTGCCGCCGCCGCCGCCACCGCAGCCCGGCCCTGCATTCCTGGAAGTTCACTTCAGGTTGTTTGTTATTGGCTTTATGAGGCGACACGTTGCAGGTAGATTATTGTTTTATTGGTGGTTTGAAGTGAGAGTGAGGCTGCGGGTCGTCATCGTGACTCAGGTGTGATCATGGAGTAACTTTAACCACAGCGGTGTGCAGGCATGAGGCCAGACAGGTGAGAGTGGGACAGCTGGATTCAACAGAAGATTCAACACTCTTTATGACAGCTGACTGATCCTGACGGTGACGTGGATCCGTCAGCAGAGTGTGCAGAGGAAGATGACTTCACAATAAAACATGGTTAAAGATTAAAGTCGAAGTTGCAGCAGCAGCGACGGCCGCCTGAGGGGAGAGTTTTCGAGGGCTGTTGTTCCGTGAGGCTTTAAGACGACGTGTGTGGACACGCTCAGGAACGTGGTTCAGGATTTAAACTGGTGGTGGTTTAAGAATTACAACTGGAGAGTCAAGTTCAGTCATTAACAAAAGAAAAGAAAAGCAGAAAAAAACACAAGAGACATTTACGGGGACTTCAAAAATGTGTGAACGTGTCTTTAATTTTTATAATAATTTATAATTTAATTTATAATAATTCAATTTGTATCCGTGCAATAACTTACCTATCTATTATCAGATAAGATATTCTTTATTTGAGACTATCTAAGATTTATCCCAATGTCACTGACTCATGTAATAGGTGCAAACAATCCCCGGCCGACCATTCTCATATGTTCTGGTTCTGTCCCAGGATTGCCACATTCTGGTCTGAAATATTTCAAACGCTTAGCAGAGCATATTCTATAACTATCGCTCCTGATCCTAAGCTGGCCTTGTTTGGCGCCCCCCTGCAGCCTGTTACATCTAAAATCATGCAGACTGTTCTTGCCTTTACTACCCTCTTGGCCAGGCGACTTATACTTCTCAAATGGAAACACCCTCAACCTCCGTCTCATAACAGATGGGTGAAAGAGTTGCTACTTTCTATTAGACTTGAAAAGCTCAGGTTTTCCCTTAATGGTTCCTCAAGCACATTCGATAAGACTTGGAGCCCTCTCTTGACTCATATTGAATCTTTGACTTCCCTGCCTGATTGTGATGACTGAGCCCCCCCCCCCCCTTTCATTTTATTTTATTTTTATTTCTTAATTTTTACATTTGGGTTGGATTTCTTATTTTCCTTATTTGTGTAATTGTTGTATGTATTCTGTATTGTTTACATATTTTTCTTTGAAGTACAAGTGGGATGGGTTTGTGGGAGGGAAAAAAGAGGGAAAAATGGGAAGAATGGAAGTTCTCTGTACCGCATTGTACTTTTCCTTTGTTACAACTGAAACTGCTTCCAATAAACAAAGTTATTAAAAAAAAAAAAGATATTCTTTATTGGTCCCCCATTGGGGGAAATTCTTTTGTTACAGCAGCTTACAACACGGGACAGGAGAATACAACAATGAACTAACATGATTAAAAAATATAATAACAGTAATAATAGTAATGACAAAGGTAAATTGAAATAAAATAAATTCAAATAAAGTAAAGTAGAATAAAATAAAATAAAGTAAAATGAAATAAAAATAGAAGTAAAATAAAAGATAGAAGTATACATAGTGTGTATACATCTGTAATAGTTGTCATATTTTTTTTAATTCTTTATTTTATTCTATTTTATTTTAATCTATTCTATTTTATTCTACTTTATTTTATTCTATGTTATTTTATGTTATTTTATTCTTTTTTATTTTTTTATTTTATTCTCTTTAATTCCATTTTTTTTTTAAATTTTATTCTATTCTATTCTATTTTATTCTATTTTATTTTATTCTATTCTATTTTTTTCTATTTTATTCTATTTTATTCTATTTTTTCTATATTATTTTATTCCATTTTATTTTTATTTTTTTTATTCTATTTTATTCTACTTTATTTTATTCTATGTTATTTTATGTTATTTTATTCTTTTTTATTTTTTTATTTTATTCTCTTTAATTCCATTTTTTTTAAATTTTTTAAATTTTATTCTATTCTATTCTATTTTATTCTATTTTATTTTTTTCTATTTCATTCTATTTTATTCTATTCTATTTTATTCTTTTTTATTCTATTTTTTTTCTATTTTATTTTATTCTATTCTATTTTACCTTTATCATTGCTATTATATTAAATATTTTTAACTATGTTAGTCCATTGTTGTATTCTCCTGTCCCGTGTTGTAAGCTGCTGTAACAAAAGAATTTCCCCTATGGGGGACCAATAAAGTATACCTTATCTTCTCTTAAAGGCAGACTCTGAAAGAAGACAGCATCAGTGAAGTGTGCAGAAAGCAGATCCCGTCCTCTTGATTTAAATTCTTCGGCTGCGTCAGAAAACATCTGTTTCCATTTTAACACTCAGACATCGATTCATTACATCTCAACATCCATATCTTTGAATATATTCTCTTTCCTGTGAGCGGCCCCTCGTCTCACGAAACCGGCCTTCGTGCAACAAGATTTAGCCACGTGAGAGGATGCAACTCCAAAAGCCACGAGGCTACTTCGTGTAACGTAGAGGTTCAATATTGTAAATCTCCAAAACCCTTAAAACGAGGCGTCACTCAGATACACCATCTGCAGAAATAAGGATCAAATAAAATAATACTAAAGTAAATACAGAAGCTCAGAATAGTTAGAATAAAGGTTTATTTTTCAAACTTTAAATACTTTTATAAACACAGGAGTGGACTAATGTTTGCCTTTTATTTCAGTCTGAGTATTCTCTCTTTGATGATGTGTTTAAAGCTCATTAGAGTTCATGTTAGGAAGTTTAACAGATTATAATTCATTACATTTTCATTTTCTTGAACACATCATGATTGAGTTTATTTACTTCGCCTAACAGTCATATATCCGACCTGACCTTGAATGCACCATAAAGTCACCATCTTGAATTAGCCTCTATCCTGCAGATTAACACGGATGACAACATTGGATTCCTCTTTTTGGTTTTTGGGACTTTCTGTAAAGTTTGTGTGAGATACAGTGAGGAGGAGGAGGAGGACTGCTACTGATCCGGTGTGGTGCCAGATCCTGGACCCACCTGAAGTCCTTTCCCCCGTCCGTCTGTTGAAAGGGAAACAAGCCGTCTGCTCAGACAGGGAAATAAGAAGAGACAGAAGTACTCTCCTCCCCGCTGTCCCTCCAGTGAAGTTCAGGGAGGTTGTCTGTTGGACTCAGCTCAGGTAGAAAATCATCGACAGTGATGGAGACGTCGCTTTGGATCACGGGGTGACAATACAGACGGAGACTAACACGGAGGAATGTGGGCCGGTCCTGTCAGGGGGCCGCACAGAGTCTCTGCAGGGGGGGAGACACCGAGGTCGAACACACGTCAGAGTGTATGAACTCAGTTTCATTCACACACACACACACACACACACACACATCAGGCCTCTTTGTACCAGACAGGACTTCTGCATGCAAAATTTTATTCCAGGACATTTTTGAAATCCTCACAATCCTTTCATGCACCAGGCCCCTCGGTCTCCAAAACAAATCTGAGCACCAGGAAACACAAGCTCCTGGACTGTAGTCCTCCCCGAGTCCTGATCCATGAGCCCGGAGTGAGTTTCAGATTCAGGTCTGAGTCTGCAGCAGAGCCCAGGCGGAGGCCAGAGAGGCCACATAGCTCGGAGGAGCTGAGGCGTGACGAGACCTGCAGAACCTGAACGCACTGCAGGTTTATTTGGGTCACATCCAGACTCACACACACACACACACGCACAAACACACACACACACACAAACACACACACACACACACACACACACACAGCGTTGGACTCACGCTTACGTAACACACCTGCTGCTGCTTGCACTGACGTCTGCTGGAGTTCAGGCTGTAATATTAATGATCCAGATTATTGGCAGCAGACAAAGAAAAACCACAAACTGAACTTCTGGATGAGTCTGGGACTACCAAAACCAGTAAAACCAGCAGAAGGGGGGGCAAGGGGAGGTCTCTCTTTCTTTTCCCCTCTGTAAACAAACTCGACGTCTTTCTGCAGACTCTTGTGATTCCAGTCCAAGCTCCTCAGGACTCTCTTTAGTGTCTGACTCTCCATGTTGTGTTTCTTGTGAGCTCTTCAAAGCGGCGTTATTATTATTTTTGAAGCACCAGTGAAAGTGTGTTTTGTGTGTGTCCGCATCTCTGCTCCTCCAAGATGAAAAAGGAAGCGACCCCTCGCCAACAGGAAGAGGATGTGAGCCCACAGGAAATGGATGTCTTCCTTGGAGCTGCTTATTATAGAAAGGCGATAAGTGGGAGTATTTATACGTGACCCGAGCGACCTGAGCGACGTCTCTTAAAGAAACACGACATCAGGAGGAGGATAGAGTGAGGAGACGTCTCCGTCCTCCTTCCTCTCTGCTGCCGCTTTGTTTACCTTTTCTCTTGCTCTGTTTACCGTCTCCTGATTGGTCGGTCATCCTTTGCATGCATGACTTGTTGGAGGAAAGGCCATCTCTCCCAGTTTGTCCGTCCCTCCTCTCCTTCTCTTCACTCCTCTGTTTATGTGAAACCCTTCCTGCAGCTCTTCCTACGCCTCCGTGATAGGAAAACGATTCTAATGTAATCTGTAGACGCCATTAAAGCGTGTTGTTTACCTGGAGCTGATCACGGAGAAGATAGACCCGCCCACAGGTTCATAAAAGAGAGAGAAACGAGATAGTATATGCACATGTAGGGAGGGAGATTAAATATCACTTAATCAGAAAACATGGAGGAAGGAGCGCTTCCTGCTGCACAGAGCAGTAGATCCTTAGAGACCAGGAGGCAGACCCCCTCTCTACTTTTAAGAGTAGGCTTCAAACTTTCCTTTTTGATAAAGCTTATAGTTAGAGCTGGATCAGGCTTGGACCAGGTCTTAGTTCTGCTGCTATAGGCTTAGACTGACACACTGGGATCATGTCTTTCCCTCTCTCTCCTCTCTCTGCCTGTCTCTCACTTTAACTCTTCCTGTCCCATTAAAGTTACTAACCATAGACCTTACCTGGAGTCCCTGAGCTCCCTTGTCTCGTAGGTTCCTCTGGATCTCTGCTGTAGATTCCTTTTTTGGGGTCTGTTATTCATCCTTTCTTTCTTTCTTTCTTTCTTTCTTTCTTTCTTTCTTTCTTTCTTTCTTTCTTTCTTTCTTTCTTTCTTTGTTCTTTCCATGTTTATTCATCCTTTATGTCTCCTTTTCTCACCCCGTCCTTTCCTTCCTTTCTTCTCCTCTTTTTCTTTCTTCTGGTCTCCCTCTCTTCTCTCTTTTCTTAGACCTTTCTGGAGTCCCTGAGCTCCCTTGTCTCGTAGGTTCCTCTGGATCTCTGAGGTAGATTCCTTTTTTTGGGTCTGTTATTCATCCTTTCTTTCTTTCTTTCTTTCTTTCCTTCCCCTTTCCTTACATCCTTCCATCCTTCCTGCTTTCTTTCCTTCTTTCTTTCATTCCTCCCTCCTTCTTTCCTTCCTTCCTTTCCTTCCTTCCTTCTTTCTTTCCTTCCTTCTTCTTTCATTCCCTCTTTCATTCCTTTCTCCTTTCTTTCTTTCTCTCTTAGTTCTCTCGATGTTTCTTCATCCTTTATGTCTCCTTTCCTTCTATCCTTTCCTTCACCATTTCTTCTCCTCTTTTTCTTTCTTCTGGTCTCCCTCTCTTCTCTCTTTTCTTAGACCTTTCTGGAGTCCCTGAGCTCCCTTGTCTCGTAGGTTCCTCTGGATCTCTGCTGCTGTGGACGTGGTCCAGACTCCAGCTGCTACAACTACTACTATCCGTCTCCCCACTATCATCTCTCTCTCTCTCTTCATCTCCCTCTATCCCTCTCTCCAACACGGTCTCAGCAGATGTGTGTCTAACATGAGTCTGGTCCTGCTGGAGGTTTCTGCCTGTTAAAGGAAGTTTGTCCTTGCCACTGTAACTTGCTAAATGCTGCAAAGTGCTCTGCTCATGGTGGATTAAGATGAGATCAGACTGAGTCCTGTCTGGAAGATGGGACTGGATCTGATCTGGTCATTATGTTGGGTCTTTGGAGTACCGTCTAGACCTGCTCTGTTTGGAAAGAGTCTGGTTAGAATGTTTGTTATCCATGAGCAAGAAAAACTTGAGCCAAAGCAGTGGGACAGAGAGGGAGACCAGATCGGAGCAGCTGTAAATCTCCTTCTTACTGTAACCCTTAAACCTGTCGTCGCACTCCTCCAAAACCCGAACATGTCCGACCTCTGACCCCTAACAGCGATCATCAGAGGATCAGATTCTCCTCTCTGATGATCCTGTTGTTACTGTACTCCTCTCTGTGTCCTCTCTGCTGCAGTTTGACGGACAGGTGAACAGGTGAGTCCCATTACTCTGGTCTCCCTGCAGAGGAAGCTGCAGCGATGAGCAGCGTGACCATGTCCAATCATCACCTCCTCCTGTGTCACTGTAAAACACTCACACTGACGTTTATCTCACACACATCCTGAGACCTTAAGTCTCCTAAAAATACCCCCACAGGAGGAACGAGGATCAGCTGGACCAGATCAGACCCCTCTTCCTTTATTCCACAGGAATTAGTGTATGGTCATAAAACTTCACCGTAGATTAGATAAAGAAGAAACTCAGGTTATCTCCTGTCTGTGAAGAAACTAAATACTGTGTGTGTGTGTGTGTGTGTGTGTGTGTGTGTGTGTGTGTGTGTGTGTGTGTGTGTGTGTGTGTGTGTGTGTGTGTGTGTGTGTGTGTGTGAAGACATAACAGGAAGAACACATGGTAAAGACATCAGCAGCCTGTAAATCTCAGCGGTGGGTATCTTCATGAAACAGAAGCTGAATCGTCTGAGCTGCAGTCAAAACATCCTCCATCTCCACCCTACGCTTCCACAGGACGAATCATGCGGCGACTTCCACTACAGAGTCATGTCTGTGTTTAATGCAGTGACTTCCACTACAGAGTCATGTCTGTTTATAATGCAGTGACTTCCACTACAGAGTCATGTCTGTGTTTAATGCAGTGACTTCCATTACAGAGTCATGTCTGTGTTTAATGCAGTGACTTCCACTACAGAGTCATGTCTATGTTTAATGCAGTGACTTCCACTACAGAGTCGTGTCTGTGTTTAATGCAGTGACTTCCACTACAGAGTCATGTCTGTGTTTAATGCAGTGACTTCCACTACAGAGTCATGTCTGTGTTTAATGCAGTGACTTCCACTACAGAGTCATGTCTGTGTTTAATACAGTGACTTCCATTACAGAGTCATGTCTGTTTATAATGCAGTGACTTCCACTACAGAGTCATGTCTGTTTATAATGCAGTGACTTCCACTACAGAGTCATGTCTGTTTATAATGCAGTGACTTCCACTACAGAGTCATGTCTGTTTATAATGCAGTGACTTCCACTACAGAGTCATGTCTGTGTTTAATGCAGTGACTTCCACTACAGAGTCATGTCTGTTTATAATGGAGTGACTTCCACTACAGAGTCATGTCTGTGTTTAATGCAGTGACTTCCACTACAGAGTCATGTCTGTGTTTAATGCAGTGACTTCCACTACAGAGTCATGTCTGTGTTTAATGCAGTGACTTCCACTACAGAGTCATGTCTGTTTAAAATGCAGTGACTTCCACTACAGAGTCATGTCTGTGTTTAATGCAGTGACTTCCACTACAGAGTCATGTCTATGTTTAATGCAGTGACTTCCACTACAGAGTCGTGTCTGTGTTTAATGCAGTGACTTCCACTACAGAGTCATGTCTGTGTTTAATGCAGTGACTTCCACTACAGAGTCATGTCTGTGTTTAATGCAGTGACTTCCACTACAGAGTCATGTCTGTGTTTAATACAGTGACTTCCATTACAGAGTCATGTCTGTTTATAATGCAGTGACTTCCACTACAGAGTCATGTCTGTTTATAATGCAGTGACTTCCACTACAGAGTCATGTCTGTTTATAATGCAGTGACTTCCACTACAGAGTCATGTCTGTTTATAATGCAGTGACTTCCACTACAGAGTCATGTCTGTGTTTAATGCAGTGACTTCCACTACAGAGTCATGTCTGTTTATAATGGAGTGACTTCCACTACAGAGTCATGTCTGTGTTTAATGCAGTGACTTCCACTACAGAGTCATGTCTGTGTTTAATGCAGTGACTTCCACTCAAAGTCATGTCTGTGTTTAATGCAGTGACTTCCACTACAGAGTCATGTCTGTGTTTAATGCAGTGACTTCCACTACAGAGTCATGTCTGTGTTTAATGCAGTGACTTCCACTACAGTCATGTCTGTGTTTAATGCAGTGACTTCCACTACAGAGTCATGTCTGTTTTTAATGCAGTGACTTCCACTACAGAGTCATGTCTGTTTTTAATGCAGTGACTTCCACTACAGAGTCATGTCTGTTTATAATGCAGTGACTTCCACTACAGAGTCATGTCTGTGTTTAATGCAGTGACTTCCACTACAGAGTCATGTCTGTTTTTAATGCAGTGACTTCCACTACAGAGTCATGTCTGTTTATAATGCAGTGACTTCCACTACAGAGTCATGTCTGTGTTTAATGCAGTGACTTCCACTACAGAGTCATGTCTGTGTTTAATGCAGTGACTTCCACTACAGAGTCATGTCTGTGTTTAATGCAGTGACTTCCACTACAGAGTCATGTCTGTGTTTAATGCAGTGACTTCCACTACAGAGTCATGTCTGTATATAATGCAGTGACTTCCACTACAGAGTCATGTCTGTGTTTAATGCAGTGACTTCCACTACAGAGTCATGTCTGTTTTTAATGCAGTGACTTCCACTACAGAGTCATGTCTGTATATAATGCAGTGACTTCCACTACAGAGTCATGTCTGTTTATAATGCAGTGACTTCCACTACAGAGTCATGTCTCTGTTTAATGCAGTGACTTCCACTACAGAGTCATGTCTGTGTTTAATGCAGTGACTTCCACTACAGAGTCATGTCTGTGTTTAATGCAGTGACTTCCACTACAGAGTCATGTCTGTGTTTAATGCAGTGACTTCCACTACAGAGTCAGGTCTGTTTTTAATGCAGTGACTTCCACTACAGAGTCATGTCTGAGCTGGAATGTAAAGGGTTAAAGTAAAGAGATGTCAGATATGAAAACTCTCCTTAATACAGGACAACAGGATTTGCTAGTTATTGTCCACATCTGGAAATGCTTAACCCACTTACACAACAACAATAGAAGGGTTAGGCGCACACGCACACACACACACACACACACACACACACACACACACACACACACACACACACACACACACACACGATCAGCTGCAGATATAACTATACAACTCAATTTGTCAGTAGACGTGTGTCATTAATATCTCCTCTCCTGATCTATGCTCTCTGAATAATGATCAATGAGGTTTTCCCCCTGAGGCTGAAAGGATCTCGATCTCATCATCGTGTAATCACTCAGCTATTCGCGTCCACGCAGCAGACGCAGATGCTCGCACACATGCTCCCCCGAGTTGGGAGGCAGATGAAGAGAAGACTTTAATTTCTAACAGCTAGTAGCTACAACTGAAGCGTCTGCAGTGAAGGATTACTTCATTCCTGCTGTCACACAGAAAACACTCAGCTCTGTTGTTTCCCAATAAGCCAACACACAAACAGGATGCAGGGTCAGAGGGCGCCGATATGGAGGGAGGACGGGAAGGAGAAATGCCATTATTCTTCTGGATGTGAGAGAAAGTATAAATAAAAGACAGAGAGATAAACAGGAGAGGAAAGCTGCAGCGAGGAAACGTCCACCATCAGCATGTTGTTATCATCCTGTCACGTCCTCAGAGTCAGACGATCGTCTGTAAACCTTTTAAAGTTCTTGTATTAAAGTGTCCATGCGTGTGTTTCTTTCTTTAAAGCTGCAGGAGTCTGATGTAAAGAGTTAACATTTTAACACAGAGGTCTATGGGGATTGACTCACTTTAGAGGCAGCCTCTAGTGGACACTCAGGGAACTGCATGTAGAGAGTTTCATAATTTAATGCAAAGCAGAAACCTTTCCTTCATGCAAATAATACTTCACTTTTCTTTTAACATGCTGGTGTTTCACTATGCTCTTTATTCATTTACTGCAGGCTTTTACATTATGTATTTATGTATTTATGTATTTATTTAAAGGGTCTATTTTCAGCTTGTTATCTATTTTGCACCCTGCTGGACCTTTAGGATTCTGTTTCTCCTTTTCAAGGCTATCAACAACCGAGCTCCTCAGGACCACAATGACCTCCTCCATACCGAAATACCCACCCTACCGTAGTCTCAGCCGCTCGCCCCCCCCCCGCCTCTGGAACTCTCTACCCCAGGACTTACAAAAGTCCACCTCTCCCACCCCCTTCAAATCCTGCCTCAAAACTTGATTTGATTTTGTTGATTTTCAGCTTATAGCTCCTAAAAATTCTGCCAAAATCAACAGATGTTAAGACGAGGTTAACTTTAAAACCTGTTGGAAGTCGAAGGCAGGGCTCTCATGTTTTGAACTCAGTTTGGCAGCGGATTGTATCCTCTCATTACAGTCATTATCCAGATTTATGTAGGCTGTGTTTTGTTCCTTTACCTCGACAATTCAGACCGCCCTCTCTCTCATTCTCTTCCCAGATCTCTCTAGAAAAAGTCGTCATTTTGTTCAGTAAATATCCTACAAATCAGTTGACTAGATGACTGTGCACATTTGTTTTAAACGTCTTTAAATCTGCGTCAGTCAGTCTGCATTGAGCATGTGCGTCCTTTTCTTTGGAACGTAACGTTGTTTTACCCGGATACAGTGATGCTATTCTTTGATTGGCTGTTGGGTATCTTTCTTTCTTTATTTTGATTAGCTCCTTCTGAACTCTACGGGGAACCCACCTGATTCCTACCTGTTCCACGGTTTAAAGAAAAGCGGCGCAACTTGGTGGGCGTCGTCCTAGTACTTACCCAGACGCCTGCAGCTCATACAGAATGCTGCTGCTCGAGTCCTAACAAGGACCAACAAAGTAGACCACATCACTCCAGTTCTTAGATCCCTACACTGGCTTCCTGTCTGTCAGAGAATAGACTTTAAAATCCTGCTGATGGTTTATAATGACCTGAATGGTTTAGGCTGATCTGCTACTACTGTATGAACCACCTGGACCTCTGAGGTCCTCAGGTACTGGTCTGCTTTCAGTCCCTAGAGTCAGAGGGAAACATGGTGAAGCAGCATTTAGTCATTGAAAGCTGCAGGTCTGCTCCAACTCTCACCTCTTTTAAATCCAAGATTAAGACTTTTTTATTTGCCACTGCCTTCCTATCTTAGATTATTTTAACCCACTTTAAATTAAAATTTTAATGTAATTTTTAATATATTTCTTGCCTTGCCTTGCCTTGCCTTGCCTTGCCCTGCCTTGCCCTGCCTTGCCCTGCCTTGCCCTGCCTTGCCCTGCCCTGCCTTGCCTTGCCCTGCCTTGCCTTGCCTTGCCTTGCCTTGCCTTGCCCTGCCCTGCCTTGCCTTGCCTTGCCCTGCCTTGCCTTGCCTTGCCTTGCCTTGCCCTGCCTTGCCTTGCCTTGCCTTGCCTTGCCTTGCCTTGCCTTGCCTTGCCCTGCCTTGCCTTGCCCTGCCCTGCCTTGCCTTGCCCTGTCTTGCCTTGCCTTGCCCTTCCTTGCCTTGCCTTGCCTTGCCTTGCCTTGCCTTGCCTTGCCTTGCCTTGCCTTGCCCTGCCTTGCCTTGCCTTGCCTTGCCTTGCCTTGTCTTGCCTTGCCTTGCTCTGCATGAGAAATGTAGCTCTAGTGAAAGTTCAGACAGGAAGACTATAAAGCAATCACAGCAGTCATTTAACTCTCCTCTCCTCGCCTCCAGCTGCACGCTCCAGAGCTGTCATTGGCTGATCAGCTGCGGCGTCATCCAATAGCTCAGTGGCACGCCCTTATCGTCAGCCTATCAACTCTCTGCTGTCTTTTTAAATGTGTCTCTCTCTCCTGCTAGTTCCTTCTTGCATTGATGGTGCATACCCCTCCACCTCCCCGTCTCCACCTGGTCTCTGCAAGTCTTCAATTCCTTGGATCATCAACCACCACCACCAGAGTCTGGACTCTAGGGGGATTTCTTCAGCTGCCAAATTCATGCATCCTACGCTCACAAAATGATCCCCATAGAGTCCTTACGCCAAAGATTTCTGTCAAGTTTCACCATTCATTCAGTTGTAATAAATAACCTTTAATATTCAAATTGTGTCTCTCCTGATTGAAATACAAAGTGTGAGTGTGTGAACAGGTTGAAATGTGTGTGTCTCACGCCCAATGTGTGAGACTTGAGAGCCCTGCGAAGGTCTTTGTGATGAACTCCTAGCTTAAAACACAACCAGGACATGAAGCTAACTGTTAAAATTGCCATCATATGGGGCGTTCAATCAAACCAGCCGGAGTAAATCCATCTGACGCTGCCGGATCTGAAAGGTCAGTAAGTCTGACGATACGCTGACGATACTCTACTTCACATATCTGGAATTCATTGCAGTAGATTACAGTCAAAGGTTTCAGGGTCTACATGTGTTTACAGAAACAACAGCTAACGGGAAACATGAACACACTCATCTGTCTGTGAAATCTTTAACAGATAACTTTGTGAGTACGGCTCATTTCCAGTGAAGGTCGATTAACGGGAATGCAACACAACTGTTCACAGGAATTAAACTCTGATCTCGACACACTTCGACTAACACAAGTATTTGTTCATGATTAAGGAGGATCAGTGACTGAGATGTAAATAGAAGAGCAACAGAGAAAAATACCCTCAAGAGCATTCACAACAGTTTACAGCAACATGATAAACAGCACCAGGAGTTCATTACTAAAAAGACACCAAAAGGTATCCTCGTTTGAGTTCACAGGATCTCTTAATGACTCACAGCAGAAACATGAAGCTGCAGATGTCTGATCGAAATCCTCAAACAGGCCTCAGCAGCTGAAACGGGGTGCAACGCTCACAGGCCGGCAGAGGGGACTGAGACAAATCCAATAAAGGACGCAGCACAGGTGTGACACAAGTGTTCAGAGAGTGTATTTAGAAAAACAAAATGTTTACAGTCATTTTTCTGCTGATTTATGTTTATAATCGCTGAGTCTGACTAACTGTAAGTAAATATTTAACACACACTTAAGATGACTCATTTATTTTCATGCATCTATCATAAATACATGGACCAGTGCCAGGAGAAGATTCATCAGAATGAAACTATAAATGGACGCTTTTTGCACAACAGCTCCATGTGTTAGCCAGGCATGCAGAGTGTGGTCACTGACAGGATTAAAGATAAACACATTGTTTACTCAGCAATAAACAGGAAGTGTCTGAGCTCACAGAGGAGAGGATGAGTGTTGTAGGCGTAGAAGAACAAAGATGGAAGGGCTTTCAAAGGAAGAGCACTCAGAGATGTTCAACAGGAAAGGAAGGTTGAAGGTAAAAGGTAACAAAAATGTTTACTGAGGGATAAATAACCCTAACCCTAACCCTAACCCCAACCCTAACCCTAATCCTAACCCTAACCCTAACCCTAATCCTAACCCTAACCCTAACCCTAATCCTAACCCTAACCCAAACCCTAACCCTAACCCTAATCCTAACCCTAACCCTAACCCTAACCCTAATCCTAACCCTAACCCTAACCCTAACCCTAATCCTAACCCTAACCCTAACCCGAACCCTAACCTTATTCCTAACCCTAACCCGAACCCTAACCCTAACCCTAACCCTAACCCTAACCCCAACCCTAACCCTAACCCTAATCCTAACCCCAAACCCAACCCCAACCCTAACCCCGTAACCCTAACCCTAACCCCAACCCTAACCCTAACCCTAATCCTAACCCCAACCCTAACCCTAACCCTAACCCTAATCCTAACCCCAACCCCAACCCTAACCCTAACCCTAACCCCAACTCTAACCTTAACCCTAACCCTAACCCCAACCCTAACCCTAACCCCAACCCTAACCCTAACCCTAACCCCAACCCTAACCCTAACCCTAACCCCAACCCTAACCCTAACCCCAACCCTAACTCTAACCCTAACCCTAACCCTAACCCTAACCCTAACCCCAACCCCAACCCTAACCCTATCCCTAATCCTAACCCCAACCCTAACCCTAACCCTAACCCTAATCCTAACCCCAACCCCAACCCTAACCCTAACCCTAACCCCAACTCTAACCTTAACCCTAACCCTAACCCCAACCCCAACCCTAACCCTAACCCTAACCCCAACCCTAACCCTAACCCTAACCCCAACCCCAACCCCAACCCTAACCCCAACCCCAACCCTAACCCTAACCCAAACCCCAACCCCAACCCTAACCCTAACCCTAACCCTAACCCTAACCCCAACCCTAACCCTAACCCTAACCCCAACCCCAACCCTAACCCTAACCCTAACCCCAACCCTAACCCTAACCCCAACCCTAACCCTAACCCAAACCCCAACCCTAACCCCAACCCTAACCCTAACCCTAACCCCAACCCTAACCCTAACCCTAACCCCAACCCTAACCCTAACCCTAACCCTAACTGTCCAGATTCCAGGACAGTAGTATGTTTACAATGGGTTCCTTGACCTTTTGACCTCACCATGATACCATCCACATTTATTTGAAATCTGAGATTCCAACACTTTAGTTCAGCATCATTTGCACGTTTTGGACCACCAAAGTTATTGATATCGACTTGGACGTCCAAACATTGCACAGCTGTTTCTCAGAGCACGAATCCTTCAGACTCAGTTATAAGCAACAGCGATGTTCAGCAGATCAAAACATCATTGGACCACCTTTGTTATTGACTCCATCTTGGAAATTACAACATGCCACAGATGTATCTCAGAGCACATATTCTCTGACTCAGTTATTATTCACCCTGAGAGTGTTCTGACAGGAACAGGTGGCTTTGACGACGTTCGAGGCGATCATGTCTGTTGTGGTATGGGGTTTCCCCCGGCGTGCGGCATGCTGGTTAATCACACTCAGCTGGGTTTCAGGGTTCGGCTAAGGTGACGTCAAAGGCGCTTACAGCTGCTAACGGAGCTAAAAACAGTTAGCGGAGAGCAGTATGGGTGTGCGTGTTTGTAACCCTTGTTTATGTGAGTTTCCATATATCCAGCTAGTTACCAGATGTGCTGTAAAGCTTTTATATAAGCTGCGTTCCTGTCCTCTCTCCAGCTTCCCTCCCTCTGTACGAGACGCTCGTTAGATCTCAGCAGGAAGATGTTGTCATGGACATTCTTGTTTACGTCCTGCAACAACATTTCCTCTCTTT
>NW_023260195.1:0-33199 GCF_009762535.1 Notolabrus celidotus | reverse complement strand
CGGAGGGGAGTCTTTGCCCAGGCAGAAGAGTAAGTATCTCAGGGAGTGAGGGGAAGAGGGGAGCGGGGAGATTGACGGACAGATTGGGTTGCAGAACTGCAGTGTTGTGGACGCTGTACCGGTCTGTTTCATGGTTAGGTGGGAATCGAGAACCGAATCCGACTTAGAACCGGTTCCAATTGATCAACTCATCAGAATTGTAACCTCAAATGTTATCGATTCTCCTTAACGATTCCTTTCCCAGCATCACGTCACACTCTGAAACGCAGAACTCCGAGGTGCAAAACCTCAAATAAGCTGAAGCATTTGTCGACTCGGCCTCGAAGCTTTGGGTTCACGTTGGGCCGAAGTGGAGAAGGGTTCCATGTGAACATGTTCAAGTTGGGAGGCGAACCCCCGCCTACCTCTCCCCTTTCGGAGTCGGGACGCTTTCCCTCAGGCTCCGAGGGACCACGTCCGGACTCACGCGGCCGAAAAATGAGGCACGAGAGTGGGTAAAATACCTCCGCGATGACCCCCGGAGGAAAAGCGTTTTTTTCCTCTCCAAATTGAAAGTCTTTCCCTCAGGCTCGAGGGGCCACGTCTGGACTTAGCGGCCGAGAATGAGGTCAACCTATTGTTCAGTATGTTCAAGTTGAATATGTTCATGTTCAGTCTTGGGCAGATAATTTTGGAAGAAATAAAATGGTTGGAAGACTGTGTAGAACTACTTTTTTTTCCCCCTCAAGAAAATACTCAGGAGTCGTTAGGAGAATTGATAAGGAACTGGATTCATAAGCAGAATCAACAATGGCAGTGACATTGATAAAATCTTATCAATTCCCACCCCTAGTCGTGGTGAAGAGAGAGCGAGCCAGAAGGCAAAGCTCTGGATTCTAGGTCAATCTATGTTCCAACCCTCACTATGGTCACGAGCTGTGGGTTGTGACCGAAAGAACAAGATCACGAATACAAGCGGCTGAAATGAGCTTCTCTGCAGGGTGTCTGGACTCAGCCTTAGAGACCGGGTCAGGAGCTCAGACTCAAAAGTAGAGCCGCTGCTCCTCCGGATGGAGAGGAGCCAGATGAGGAGGTTCAGGTATCTGGACAGGTGCCTCCCGGACGTCTTTTTTTAAAATGAAAGGTAATGATAGTTTGATTTCTTCTGCATAGAAGCTTGATCCCTTATATCGTATATAATGTAGTACAGTAGGAGTCACAGGGAAATGGATCCATCAGCACAACAACCTTCAATCAACCATTTTCATATCTACTGACGTCTTTGAATGCACTTCACTTCATAATCACACATTCACAGAGCTGAGTTACTGCGAGGTACTTCTCTGGAGTTCATGTTTTGTTGTGATGCGTTTAAAAATGGAGGACAGAGGTGAGTAACCGCCAAACAAGAAGGGCAAGTCTTGATTGGACCCGCTTTAACAATCAGAGCGGGCTCCATTAATTTTCATCTCACATTTCCGTGGCGCCGGCGTCGTGGTAATGAGCACATTTGTCATTTATTTTCTGTCCTTTCTGACATTTACCAGGTTGGCCTTTCAGCGCCACGCGCCCTCGTTTGTAAATAATTGATGGTGACCAGCGGCACGTTGGGTAAGCAAGGCGGCGGCCGGCGTTTGAGCAGCTGGCACAAGATGACAGTTAGCTCTGACCTGGCATACAAATACACACACACACAATCCCGCACACACACACACGTCTATATGAAGGTATGAGTCACTCCAGCTATTTCCACACACTCCTCCTCTCTCCCTCCATCACAGGAAATAGTTTCTAATAATAATGAGAGGTGAGCGCTGGAGGTCAGGTGCTGTACCTACATGAAAAACAAACTTCCTCTCATTTACCTGGGTGTGTTCATTCAGAAAAACACTGCTCTGCGGCCGGCTCGAGTCAGGTCTGCAGTTTAAATATAAAACTAAGTGAAGTGGAATCAGAGGTTGGGAGAATCCAGCACAGGCTCTTTAACAAACACAAATATGAGATTTTAAAGTCTAATAATGTTCATGTGTGGATTTGTGTTGTGCGTATTTCAGCTGAAAAGTTCAAAATGAATAAAGAACAGTGAGACCTCTTACTCCATGAATGATAACATCCTTGATTTTGTAGTTTACGTAAGCTGATCTTGTTTCAGGTGTTTTATGTGTTTTATTTCATAATCCTGACTCATATCCATCAGTCTCTATCACAGCTGACTCCTCCTCCCTCCATCCATGAATGACAAACGAGCGAAGAAGGCACCTCAGGTCAAACACGACATCATGTGGAGAAAATCTCAACTAACGGGCGTCACCACGCCTGTTTTCAGACATATTTTGATCCTTAACTTTAGTGAAAGTGTTTTTCTGTAATGTATGATATATCCTGATCCTAGGATGGAAAGAAAGAGCCGACACAGACCGGGCAATTACAGCAGACTCACCCTCTTCAGCTTGGTGACGTTTGCCTCCACCGACAGTCCGTTCAGAGCGCCGGAGAGGCCGAGAAAGCTCCCAGGAAACACGGAGCGAAGGCCAACTACAAACACAGAGAGGGAGAAGAAGAAGAGAAGAAGAAGAAGAAGAAGAAGAAGAGAAGAAGAGAAGAAGAAAAGAAGAGAAGAAGAAGAAGAGAAGAAAAGAAGAAGAAGAAGAAGAAAAGAAGAAGAGAAAAGAGAAGAAGAAGAAGATCAACAGGTTAGTCACATGACTGGGTTTAAAAGGACACTCCAGAGAGGCGGAGTCTCTCAGGAAGGAAAGATTGGAAGAGGTTCACCCCTCTGTGAGACTGCGTGAGTAATAGTTCAACAGTTTCAGATTTCATCGTCTACAGTAATAATATCATTAAATCTCCATATAAGATGAGCTGAGGTGAAGAGGAAACTGTCCCGTGGTCGGACTGATCCAAATTTGATATTCTTTTGGAAATCATGGATGCTGCGTCCATGATTTCCAAAAAGAATGTCTTCAAGGTTAATAGATTTATTTTCTCAAACTCTTGTAAGCAATATTATTTTGGGGCATTACATTTTTTTTTACCTTAGCCCAGTATTCGTGACCTGATAGGTTAATAACTGAGCACTTGTGACTCATCATGTATTACACTCTGTTGTTATTTATTTGACTTATTTATATGTATGACATGTTTTAAATGTATTATTTATATTTATTTTAACATATTTCTAATTTATTTATTTTATATATTTCAAATGTATTTATTTATATTATTTTAATATTCAAATGTATTTATTCATATTTATTTAAACATATTTTTAATTTATTTATTTTATATATTTCAATGTATTTATTTATATTTATTTAACATATTTCAAATGTATTTATTTATATTTATTTTAAACATATTTCTAATTTATTTATTTATATATTTCAAATGTATTTATTTATATTATTTAACATATTTCAATGATTTATTTATATTTATTTTACATATTTCAAATGTATTTATTTATATTATTTTACATTTTCAAATGTATTATTTATATTATTTTAAACATTTCTAATTATTACTTTACATATTTCAAATGTATTTATTTATATTATTTTACATATTACAAATGTATTTATTTATATTATTTTACATATTTCAATGTATTTATTTATATTTATTTTAAACATATTTCTAATTTATTTATTTTATATATTTCAAATGTATTTATTTACATTTTTATTATATTTCAAATGTATTTATTTACATTATTTATATATTTCAAATGTATTTATTTATATTTTATTATATATTTCAAACGTATTTATTTATATTTATTTCAAACCATATTTCTAATTCATTTATTTATTTTAAATGTATTTCTAATTTATTCATTCTTCTTCTTCTTCTTCTTCTTTTCTTTCTTCTTCTTCTTTTTTCTTCTTCTTCTTCTTCTTCTTCTTCTTTAACTCTCTGGCTTTTATTTATCACTTTCCTGTCTTGTTTTATAATTTTTCCGATTGTTGGGAGGTTCAGGGTATGATGGGAATGTACATGTAAATGTTTGTAGATGTACTTATTTGTTCAAACATTCCAAAAAAATAAATAAAGTTTAAAAATAAATAAAATGAGCAATAAATGTGAAATCTGAGCCACATAAAAAAAACTGGTGCATCCAAAAGGTCTTCACAGTATCAACAGAAACCTTTTGTAACCCCTCTTTAGTGATATCTGTAATAACAGCTGCTTCACAAAACACACCCAGACTGTGATATATACTTGTGTTCTTACAGTGAAGGAAACTCTTCCTCATATGAAACTTATATAAAACATCTCCTCCTCGTCTTCGGTTATCCGCTCTGACGTAGAGAAGCTGCATTTAATCTCTCGATTCAGCAATGGCTCTGCAGTTATCAGTGAGGCAGACGGGAGCGCCGTGTGGACACTGAGCTATTCGAGCGGAGGAGCGGACTCTTTGCTTCAATAAATATTTCAGTTTAAGTGTATTGAAAGCTCTGACGCTGCGTTCTGCATCTCCACTTCTTGTTGTGACTGTTTTCTGATGAAGAATTAAGCTTCAGGGAAACGCTTTCAGCACGATCTGTTCCTGGATAAGATGATAAAACCCTCTTCTTTTTGCTTATAATTTATATTCCTTTCATTTCTGTCCTCAGAATTAAAACTTCCTCCTAAAAAGTCCTTGTTCTCTTCAAAGCTCCTCTGAGAAACTTTTGGTTTGGGTCAAGTTTGGCGCCCCCTGTATAAAAGTCATAATAATGAAGCTCTTCTGTTTCATAAGCAGCTAAAAGCTCATCAAAGGAGCTTTGAGGTTGTCAGCTCTCATCTTGGACAGCCTTGAGAGGTCTGCACAGACACGCACATGCAACACATTCACTGGTTCTGGCTTCACAATGTGCTCTGGAGCTCGGTCTGCTGGTCTGACTGTGCTATAAAAAAAACTGTGGTTATTTTCAAACCACGTTTTAGAGATTAGTAAATGAAGCTAGAGTTGGCCTTCTATTCTTATTCTCTTGTTCATTTTACCCCCTAACAGTCCTCCTGCATCATGTAGGGGGATTCAAAGTATCGTAGTCTAACAGATGCAAAGATATCAAGGACAAAGGATCAGAGAGGAGGAGTGGAACGAATCTGACATCTCTTCTGTCCGTCAGCCTGATGTGAGGAAATCATCCCTCTGTGGACTCGTCTGCCCCGTTAGCCACAAATAATGAGCGGGAAACACGCCGCACGGTTTCTTTAACTTGTTTCCACTTTCTCTGTGACTTCAGTTTATCTTCGACTAAACACCAGAGTGAGTGAAGGAGGTAGAAGAAGAAGAGATGAAGACTTCCTCAGGGGGGATCTCACCTGGTCCAACAGCATTTTCTTCATGGCTGCACTTTTAGTTCCTCCGACCACGAGCCGGTCCAGAACTTTGTACCACCCGCCGATTACTGGACCCTGAACCAGACAAGAGAACCATAATTAATAAGACCTCATTTTTACTAATGTGACTGGTTCCTTACAAGAACTAAAAAGTCTGACACTTTGAATTTTGACAAGTCAGACCTTAGAGGGACTAATCCTCTAAGACAATAAAATGTATATATTTTAAGGGTTGGATTCAGAAGGTCAGACCTCAAAAATAATCCTCTTCTGAGTTTTAGAAATTCCTGAGCTGCTGTAAAAATTGAATTACATCCACTAAAACAGAGCTGCTTTATCTTCTCGCTCACTTTTCAACCACAGAAGTCAAACTTTGTTCTTTCTTTAGATATTAAATTTAAGATCTTTTGTTTTCAGACAATAGAAGTAGGGATGTCCTGATCAGCTCTTTTGGCCCCTGATCTCAATCTGATGTTTTAATATTGAATATTTGCAGATACAGAGTCCAGATCTGATACTTGTGTTTGCCTCAATAGTAGTTGCACAAGAGATAAGAGACTGTCTTTTCTTCCCTTAACAAAAATAAATAATTCAAAAAAAGAACTAAAATATGTCTCATGTTTATCCATTTAAATTAATCCAGCTAGCTTTATTGTAAAACTCCTAATCTGTTTTAAAGCTCTGCTGTAAGAGACAAAGAAACTGGTGTGCTTCATTACAGCGCGCTTAAATCCGAGGCTGCCCTGAACGCAACTCTCACGAGACAGTGCGTGATTCACAACGGCAGCATCCGGCTGAGAGACGTAAATATTGGGAGTGACAGTGAGATCCAAACACGCCCGGCTGCATGCCGGTCTCTAAAAGTAGTATGGGAGGTAGAGCCTTCAGTTATCAGGCAGACACCCTCTCTACTTTTAAGAGTAGGCTTCAAACTTTCCTTTTTGATAAAGCTTATAGTTAGAGCTGGATCAGGCTTGGACCAGGTCTTAGTTATGCTGCTATAGGCTTAGACTGACACACTGGGATCCTGTCTTTCCCTCTCTCTTCCTGTCCCTTTAAAGTTACTAACCATAGACCTTTCTGGAGTCCCTGAGCTCCCTTGTCTCGTAGGTTCCTCTGGATCTCTGCTGCAGATTCCTTTTTTGGGTCTGTCATTCCTTTCTTGCTTTCTTTCTTTCATTCCTTCTTTTCTCCTTTCTTTTCCACACTTCTTTCTTTCTTTCTTTCTTTCTTTCTTTCTTTCTTTCTTTCTTTCTTTCTTTCTTTCTTTCTTTCTTTCTTTCTTTCTATCCTTTTTCCTTTCAATCCTTCTTCCCTGCTGTCATTTCTTTCTTTCTTTCTTTCTCAATTTCATTCCTTTTCTTTCTTTCTTTCTTTCTTTCTTTCTTTCTTTCTTTCTTCTGAATTTCATTCCTTTCTTTCTTTCTTTCTTGCTATCTTTCTTTCTTCTTAATTTCATTCCTTTTCTTTCTTTCTTTCTTGCTATCTTTCTTTCTTTCCTTTTTCCTTTCATTCCTTCTTCCCTGCTGTCATTCCTTTCTTTCTTTCTTTCTTTCTTTCTTTCTTTCTTTCTTTCTTTCTTTCTTTCTTTCTTTCTTTCTTTCTTTCTTTCTTCTTAATTTCATTCCTTTTCTTTCTTTCTTTCTTTCTTGCTATCTTTCTTTCTTTCTTTCTTTCTTTCTTTCTTTCTTTCTTTCTTTCTTTCTTTCTTTCTTTCTTATCTCATTCCTTTTCTTTCTTTCTTTCCTTTTTTCCTTTCATTCCTTCTTCTTCCCTGCTGTCATTCCTTTCTTTCTTTCTTCTCAATTTCATTCCTTTTCTGTCTTTCTTTCTTGCTATCTTTCTTTCTTCTTAATTTCATTCCTTTCTTTCTTTCTTTCCTTCTTTCTTCTTAATTTCATTCCTTTCTTTCTTTCTTTCTTGCTATCTTTCTCTTTATTTCTTCTTTCGTTCTTTCTTCTTAATTTCATTCCTTTTCTTTCTTTCTTTCTTGCTATCTTTCTTTCTTTCCTTTTTCCTTTCATTCCTTCTTCCCTGCTGTCATTCCTTTCTTTCTTTCTTCTTAATTTCATTCCTTTCTTTCTTTCTTTCTTTCTTTCTTTCTTGCTATCTTTCTCTTTATTTCTTCTTTCTTTCTTCTTAATTTCATTCCTTTCTTTCTTTCTTTCTTTCTCTTTCTTTCTTCTTAATTTCATTCCTTTCTTTCTTTCTTTCTTTCTTTCTTTCTTTCTTTCTTTCTTGCTATCTTTCTCTTTATTTCTTCTTTCTTCTTTCTTTCTTCATTCCTTTCTTTCTTTCTTTCTTTCTTTCTCTCTTCTCTTTCTTTCTTCTTAATTTCAGTGACAGTGGACATAATTGATTGTATGACATGATCGGCTCAAATGCCGATCACCGATCAATAAAAAACGCCCAGATCGGCTTTGATCCGATAGTTGAGATCGGGATGGGGACATCCCTAAAGAGAACAATCTGCAGACTTCACTTTGAGCTCTGAGACATTGGTCCTTGCATTTTTAAACACTGAAAATAATCCAAAGATGAACTGAAAATAAGAATAATACTGCAGCATCCCCGAGGACTCTTCTCACCACGAATAAGAAGCCGATACTCATCATCTTGGCCGTCCGCCGCACGTTGTGATGAGCCAATCCTCTCCTCTCGATCAGCTGTTGTGAGATGACATCACCGACGCCCACCAGAGAGCCTGAAGGACAAACAGCAGACAGACACTGAGCGAGCTGATGCAGGTGATGATATTGTTCCTGTGGATGATGAGTGTGTGAGCGAGCGAGGCGCTGCAGAGATTTCTACTGCAGCTGTGTTTACGTTAGGCGACGTTATTAAACATCCAGATCAGAGGAAAACATGGAGGGAAGAGGGGAAGGGTTCAGTGACAGATATGAGGTTTTAATAAAGTAAACATGAGAGCGTCTGAGTCCAGAGCGTGCAGACTCTGAAGGTGAAGTCTGCAAAGTTTAGAGATGTTCTAACTCACAGTTCATTTAAAAGTCTGCTGATTTAATGACTCATAATAGGAGGAGCAACAAAGAGGGAACAGCTGAGGGATTTAAAATCAGACTTGAGCTCTACCAATAGAAACACACTGAGTTAAACTGATGTTTTAACTCTAAAAGGAAGGTTTTTAAAAAATAATAACCTGAAAGATAAAGTGTAATAACATGAATCAGCTCATTTAGAGGGAAAATATTGCTTCAGATCAACTATTTTAAGGATAAAAAGGTCTCCGTTAATATTAACTGCAGCTTATTGCAAACCTGAAATCAATACTTGGTCACTTTAACAATTATAATGCTCCTTAGTTGTTCCTTGATGTCATATTGTTGTCTTGTTCTAACCTGACAGCTTCTTCTCGAAACAGGACAACTGGCAACACGAGACGTTCTTTACAAGACACAACCAGGAAAACAATCAAGTCCAGATCAAATATTAAAAATGAAAAGTTCCTTAAAAGATCCAGAAGTGCTTTATTTCCATAAGATAAGATGATATGAGATAAGAGATATGATGAGATGAGATCATATGAGATAAGATAAGATGAGATAAGATAATATGAGATGAGATAAGATAAGAGATAAGATTAGATAAGATAATGAGATAATATGAGATAAGATAAGATGAGATGAGATAAGATGAGATAAGATAATATGAGATAAGATGAGATAAGAGTGAGATAAGATAAGATGAGATAAGATGATATAATATGAGATGAGATAATGAGATAAGATGAGATGAGATAATGAGATAAGATGAGATAAGATGAGATAAGAGATAAGATGAGATAAGATGAGATAAGATAATAAGATAAGATGAGATAAGATGAGATAATAAGATAAGATGAGATAAGATGAGATATGAGATAAGATGAGATAAGATGAGATAAGATGAGATAATGAAATAAGATGAGATAATGAAATAAGATGAGATAATAAGATGAGATAAGATGAGATAATAAGATAAGATGAGATAAGATGAGATATGAGATAAGATGAGATAAGATGAGATATGAGATAAGATAAGATAAGATGAGATGAGATAAGTTGAGATAAGAGATAATATGAGATAATATGAGATGAGATAATAAGATAAGATGAGATAAGATGAGATAATAAGATAAGATGAGATAAGATGAGATATGAGATAAGATGAGATAAGATGAGATAAGATGAGATAATGAAATAAGATGAGATAATAAGATGAGATAAGATGAGATAATAAGATAAGATGAGATAAGATGAGATATGAGATAAGATGAGATAAGATGAGATAAGATGAGATAATGAAATAAGATGAGATAATGAAATAAGATGAGATAATAAGATGAGATAAGATGAGATAATAAGATAAGATGAGATAAGATGAGATATGAGATAAGATGAGATAAGATGAGATAAGATGAGATAATGAGATAAGATGAGATAATGAAATAAGATGAGATAATAAGATAAGATGAGATAAGATGAGATAATATGAGATAAGATGAGATAAGATGAGATAAGATGAGATATTACTTTATTGATACCCAGGGGGAAATTCGATTGTTGCAGCAACCCAGACATAAGTACAATCAATAATATGTTTTAATAAGTAAAAATAAAATAGATAAATAAAGATAGAATACAAATTTACAAATTTAGATATATACAAATGTTAAAAATGGTTTAAATAGAAGTAATTACAGGCAGTATTAAAAAAGGGTTCAGTAGTGACATGTTTACATGGTGTGATTATGATTCGGTTCTGACAGATTAAGCAATATAATAAATAAATATGGGAATATAATCTGACTATAATCATCACCATCTAGATCTTGAGACATCTCTGGTGCACTTGCACCGTCCTGCCAGTAGGTGGCATGTTTACAGCCTGGTTCAAAAAACAGTTTAGGTCTGAAGAGCTCATTTCTCTATCAGGGGGTGAATTTATTTTTAGAACTTGTTATTTTTGAAGATATTAAACTTATGATTTTGCCCAAATAAGGGCGTGGAAGACTTGATTGACAGGTGGGTACCCTGTAGCTGTTAGCGGAAAGGCTTAAAGGCCCGCCTCTTTACCTCACACTAGCTCGGACGCAGTTAGGTTGAGTTCAGCATTTCCAATATAGCACCCGCCGACGATCGTCTTCAGAAACAGATCGATCACTGTGAATACTTTCAGTTTTTTCTTTTCTACTGACTATATCATTGAGTATCTCAAGAGAACGTCTTCTCGGGAGGATGGATGAAGACTCTGAGACCTGAAAAGTTTCTGAATGTTTTAAAAGCATCCATTTATAAACCCATCAGTAAATAAGAAGCTAACCTCTTCCCTCCTGATGAAGTTAAGTCTCTTTTTTTGCTCTAAATTGGTTTCCACATACGCCTGGACTCTGATCTGTGTCAGCTTAATTCTCCATTAATTCTCATTTTCTTTCTCCTTCAAGCACAGCCGGGCTTTGAGAGCTTGTTTACATGCTGCTAAGAATAAGTCGCTGCGGCTAAAATTAACAGTAAATGCAATTTAAAACCAAATCACTGAAGTCCAGAGCTCCATACTAACCACATCCGTCAATTTCAGCACCTGGTGGATCCCACTAAGTGCTGTTTTTATTGTCCTGACTCATAAAGAGACACTTAAAAACTCGTTAAATCAGCGGGAAAAGAAGCTCGAACCCACGCTAACATAATGTCACCTCACAGTGACGCAGTTAAAAGTGACAGCACGGTTTAATAATCCAGACCCAGCTGAGCACGAGGTAACCTTTTTCTTAAATGTCAAAGGAGAACCAATAAAGGTGTCAGAGGGACGGGAGGGGGGACACACCGAAACAGACAATCACTGAGCAGAGAACGTCGATAGTTCACCTGGACATGAATGAACACAAACGACTCAGAGACTCAGAGACGCTGACGGGGAAACTCAGAGAGAGGACCGAGCTAACTTTGAGCTTCAGTTTGAACCGCAGCATCTTCAACGTCTGAGAACGTCAAACTTTAAAGGGGACATACCACGCTTTTTTCATCAATATATATATTGGTCTAAGAGGTCCCCAAAACATGTCTTTAAAGTTTATGCTCAAAAAAACACTTTGAAATCAGATTTTGGTCTGCCTGAAAAGTCCTCTTCTTCATTCCTCATCAGAACACTCTGTTTTTTCTCTGACCACGCCCCCTCAGGAAGTGGATGTGCCTCGGCTCTCCAGCACGTTGATCTAATGTTTACATGTTGGCTGAATATACACGGCTGCTCAGAGATCACGTTACTTCAACCCTCTGAATCTGATCCAGAATCTGATCCTGACGGAGAGGCGCCTGTAGCAGGACCTTTCTGAAGGATTGGTCACAGATTTAGTGTTTCTTGTTGTTTTATTTATCAGTATGTAGACGTGTGTCTTGGTACACAGCTACGAACATGTAGCTATGTGGCTATGCTAACTAGCGCTAGCACTTATCCATGATAAATAAAAATCATCCACTAGATCTTCAAATCTGCAGACGTGGGGAGTAAAACCGACCTCTACCAGAAAGGCAGCAGGACCTTTTATGAAGGATTGGTCACAGATTTAGTGTTTCTTGTTGTTTTATTTGTCAGTATGTCGACGTGTGTCTTTGTACACAGCTACAGCTACAGCTACAGCTACAGCTATGAACATATAGCTATGTGGCTATGCTAACTAGCGCTAGCACTTATCCATGACAAATAAAAATCCTCCACTAGATCTTCAAATCTGCAGACGTGGGGAGTAAAACCGACCTTTGTGTTTATTAAGACAGCCTACAACTAGCATGCCTCCCTCCTAAGCTCCTTGTTAGCACACATTTGTGCAGGGAATGAAAACGGAGGAGGGATTCAGTATTATTTTATACAGTCTATGGGCTGAACAAGCTCCGAGCTCTGACTCCGTGACAGACCGGATATTGTTGTTACGTAACAAAAACACGGAAGTCTGAAACGGCTGGTTTCAGCACACATTTACAGAAAGGTGTAGAAATCAGAACAGGGGCAGAATGGATTTTTTTCATTCTCGGGGGGTTTGTAGACAGGGACACATATTTCAGGTAAAGAACCATTAAAAATTCAATTTTGCATGATATGTCACCTTTAAATCTGTTGCAGTGACGCCGTCTGCATAGGAGGAGACTTTAGTATTCATCATGTGAGGTCAGAGTCTCTTCATGATATTAAATCAAAGAATCAGAGCCTCAGATCTGTCACAATGTGAAAAAGTAGCAAGACATCCAGGACAGCCTCTGATAACTCACAGATTAAAAAGCAAACTCAAGAACTCTTTTTAGTCTCCCTTTTAACTGAGTCTTAAGCCATCTTGCTATTTATTTATTATCTAGATCAAATTTTAGTCAATTTTTAAGTATATACTGTCTTATTTTAAATTATTATAGACATATATATTATTCATTCAGTTCATTTTTAGGGCCCGAGCACCGCTGGTGGCGAAGGCCTTATTGTAACCCTAAGGATTGTTCTTTCTTCCGCCACTTAAAACGCATTTTTGGACCCCTGAACGTGAATGAAAGTGCAGATATTTTTGCACACTCATCGGGTCTGTCCTATAGTAGACACCTTGACGAGAAAAAATTATCAGAACAAATTTTGATCAGACAAAAAAATGTGGGCGTGGCAGGCGTTGAGGCGGGGCATCAAACGCACATACAGCTTTGAATGTGAAGAATGACGCCCAAATAAGGGTGCATACTTTTGAGAGCTCCTCCTAGAGTTTTTCTCTGATTCAGTCCAAACAAGGCACATTCTATAGCAGACATACTGACGATTAAATCATTGTTAAAGGAATTCTGTTCAGACTAAAATTGTGGGTGTGGCACACTGTCAAGTTTGGAGGTTTTCTTGGCAATCTGCCAAAAACTTGGAACATTTGCACCACCTGAGGCAGTATATACTCTCAGATCTTGCTTTCGCATCATGTGGTGGCAAATATCAGGCGGCTGTTTACATGTGTGCGAGGGCCCGTTCATCGCCGCTTGCGGCTTTAATTTAATTTGTATTTATTTATTAATCTATTGTGGATTATTTCATTACTTATTTAGTTATTATTAGATCTTATCATCTTGTGATTTCTACAGATTACCTCTCAGCATTTTAATATTGTATTCTGTTTTATTTTGCTTTATTTACTTTTAGTGTAGCATCTTAGTTTAAAGTTTTGTTATCTCATTAATACATTTTATTTTGGTGAGTTTAATTTCCAATCTTGAGTTTTAACATCTTATTTGACCTCAAGTGTTTCCTCATGAAGGTATCATGACAGCGTTTCCTCAGTTCGTCTGCAACTTATTTTTTTAATTTCTTATTTTATTGTTATTTCTTATTATTATAGTTATTAGGGCCCGGAGCACCGATGGTGGCGAAGGCCCTATTGTAACCCTAGGGCAGGGGTGTCCAAACTTTTTTCAGAGAGGGCCACATTTGATGTTGTCAGAATACCTCAGGGCCAGTGACTCCCTCTGAGACTTAGGGATCATAAAAGCTCTATATGAAATATTTATTTAATAACAATTATTTTAAATGTTTTCTCAATAAATCAGTAACTAGGAAGTACCATGTAAAGATTAGCAAACTTTATCTTCTTCTGGGGGAACATTTTTCTCATTAGGGTCGGGCAATGTGGGAAAAATATTGTCTCATTATTTTCCTATGGCAGGATTTCATCACACTTCTTTTTCATGTTAAGAAAAAGAACATATTAAGAACAAAATACTTATTTACCTGAGTTCTGAAGATTTTTGATGCACCTAATTTCGCCTTCTCTGTACGATTTCAAATTTTTGATCTTGTCTTGTGTCCTCTTTTGTGTCCTCTGAACTCTTAATGTTCATCAAGAACATTTTCACATCATGATAAAAACTTTAATTTGAAAACGTGTCCACTTTAAGAGTTCTTGAGTTTCTTCTTTATTGCCGTTTTGCAGAATTCCCAGAGCTTTGGCTTTAGACAGGTCGTCCATATGAAGCTTTTTGAGACGTTTCTGGATTGTCTTTAGTTTTGTTTGTGCGCTTGAAAGAAACTGCAAATGTACAGATGATTCTTTGCTATGAATAACACAATTTAAGATGGAAGCTTAACGGGAAGAGCGCCACCTAGCTTTGAACATGAAAAACGGGGTTCATCGCCGCTTGCGGCTTTAATTATTTTAGTATTATTTTTATTTTTTTGTATTATTGTTTTTATTATTTTTTATTATAATTAAAATTACTTTTATTGTTGTTATTATTATTATTGTTATTATTAATATATCATGTTGTTAACCTTGCATATGGATTGTAGGGTGGGGTGACAGGGGATGGGGGTCTTATTTTTTTGCGTATTTTTAATTTATTCTATTTTATTATTACTATTAATATTCTTATTTACAGCACTTTGTGTTACAATATAATTGTATGAAAAGCGCTTTACAACTAAAGATTGATTGATAGATTGAGATTAGATCAGATTTAAACTTCTCAAAGGCGTTCATCAGTGAAATCATGTCACTTGGTTTCCTTGGACGTAATGAGCATGGTAACTTCTCACTCTTGTTGCTGTCCTCACGCTGAAGCTCTTTACATGCTGCCAGTTCAGGGCGCTCTCTTTGCGTCCCTTTAACTTCGGCCATTGAGGTAAATGTGACACAGACGGGAAACAGTGGAGCAAAGTCCTCCCACCGCTGTGCTGGTAAAGGAGGTAGTAACTGAGGTGTCACAGATATCTGCTCTGGAGACAGACACTGGCCCATTAATGAAGAACATCTATGATAGCAGCTTGAATTTAAAGTAACCGTCTTAGTTTCATTCTCTCATGAATCCTATCTCTGAAAGTTGTATAATTATAAGATGTTAGTCTGACTAACCAGACAGAGAAGAACCCTCTGACTTGTTTCTGATCTGTAACATAAGAGTGTAGAGAACTGGCTCCATCTAGTGGTGATAACACTGCACTACACGTGGAAGACTGAGACCAGATTGAGGCTCATAATACAAACAGTTACTCAAGTATTTAAACTAATGGAGGGTTTAGTTTTACCGAAATCGGAATCATAGACAGAAACGTTGCTCCAAAAATCACTGATTGAAGCTTTAATCCTTCAAACACAATACAGCTGAAGGGCTTCTGTTGATTTATAGACTGAAGGTCAAAGGTCAGGGGTGTTCCTTGACTGAAAAAGTTCTCCACAGGATGTTGGGAAACTTCTTTGAATGTAAACTTCCCTTTTTGGTGCTCTAATATGTTCCAGATGTTGTTGCCGTCTCTGGTTATCACGGTAAAACTTCACTGATCCATGCATTGAGTCTTTATTCTTATTGTACATAGATAATTATGATGTTGTGTAATTATAGGGCATGTTTGAAATGATAGGTTTAGCCCCATAAATCAAAAGTAAAGAGACTTAAAATATCAGGATTTAAATGTGTAATTGTAATAGACTGTAAAGGATTATTTAGCGATCATAGCATCTCTCATATGTGTTGTTTGCTTCAGGAAAACAGACCCTAAACAAAGTAAATCTGCAGGAAAACAGCATGCAAGTTCACAGAGCCAGAGGCCTTTTCCTCTTTGTTGACTCAGAGTCTGCACGCTGGAGCAAAGTTCAATGTAAGCCCCTGTGGCTGTCATCAAATGCACTCACTTACCTTCAGAAAAAATGGGTGAAACTGGAAAAAACACCTTAAATGCACAACTAACATGATTTATATCTGAAGTATGGAGTGAGTTATCCTACCAGCGGTCACTATCTGCACCGTCCATGGTTGTTTGAGCATCAGGGCCTGGTAGGATCTCCACAGGGCTGCCATTCTCCCTCCTGGGAGGATAGAAAAAGACACATTACATTACAAAAAGTCTACTGAACTATCAATCAATCAATCAATCAGACTTTACTTATAAAGCGCTTTTCATACAATGACATTGTAACACAAAGTGCTGTACATAACTTCAAAATAGAATAAATTTAGAAAAAGATCCCGACCCCAAACCCACCCCATAATCCAAAGGTTAAGTACACAATATGCAACAATAGTAATAAAAACAATTAAAATAAAAGAAAGAAATAAAGAAGTTGCTGAACGAACTGAGGAAACGCTCTCATGATATCTCAATGAGGAAACACTGGAGGTAAAATAAGATGTTAAAACTCAAAACAGGAAATTAAAATCACCAAAGTAAAATACATTTCTAAGATAATAAAAGACTAAAATATTAAACCATTAAAATAACTTAAAGGCACTATGAGTAGTTTTTAACTGGCTGAGAAACAGACTGAAACTGATACTGATGCCTCTTTATGACCCTCAAAAGCAAACAAGTCCATCTACAAGAACACTGATACTTTCTCTGTTGTCATTTTAATGTCTAAAACTGCTCTGAGGGGGTAGGTGTCAGAACCATAGACTGTAAAAAATATGGACGTAGTATCCGTGACGTCACCCATCTGTTTCTGAAGAGCTGTTTTGAGACCAATCGGCTGCGGCAGCCATATTGCTTCTGTCGAGCCAGTGTGACGTAAAGAGGCGGGCTTTGAGCCTCCTAGCCAACAGCTGCAGTGTTCCCGCAGGCAGCTGTGCCTCTCATTGGAAGACTGGTAATCTCAATATCTTCAAAATTGCCAAATTAGAAAAAAATTCACCCCCCTCACAGTGAGAGGACATCGAGAAATTAGCTATTCAGACTACACTCATCTTTTGCACCAGGCTGTAAATATGTTTATTAATGCTGCAAAGATCGTCTTTTCCCCATTCATGTGTATGTGACTTCCGGTACTTCCGGAGCCAGCCTCAAGCGGATCCTCGATGACTCATATTTTTAGACCGGAGGTTGCCGCTTGGTCAGAACAGATGATTGACATATCGCTTTAGAAACACCCTTTTTTTTGGCTGTTTTCATTGCAAATAATCACATTGTAAGATAAGTCTAAATGTTAAAAGACAACCGGATGAGGTTATTATCTGAAGACAATTATTTTGCATGTACAGGACAAGAGATAAGAGGTATCACTTTGTCCACAAGGGGGCGCCAGAATCGATACAAGCTAAAAGTTCCTCACAGCAGCTTTAAGATGCTAGACTTGAAATACAAGTACATAAATAAATAAAGTAGAATAAAAGTGACTAAATTTGAAATAGATAATAAATAAATAAATAAATAGAACTATTAAGAATAAAAATAAAACTCAGTTAAAAGCAAGACTTTAAAGGTAGGTCTTGAGTTTGCCCCCTCCTCCCACTGGTGTGCAATGTGACTCAAATCAAGCTCTCCTGCTAATGCATCCTGTTATGTGACCTATTAAAGCTGGTTTCCTCCTCTCAGGCTTCATGAACACCAGATTTGCCTACAGTTTTCAACATAAGTCAAATACAGATAACATATGTCTGACTCAAACCAAACCACAAAGTGATTTTTTAACATTTTAGCTCCATGAACTGATGCAAAACTGAATCAACCCCCTATAAACTGTGTGTTTTAAGTTATAATTCAAAGGAACAGCTGTCTCTACAGTGATTTAATTAACGCCGAATTGAAAAGATGCTTCATGTCATTCAGAAAAACCATCAAAGTAGTTCATGTGTTCATGTTTTCATCACAAACACTCATTAAACCTTTAATCACTAAAGTCCTTGAATGCAGCACGGCGCAGCGTTTAACACTGTTACGTCATTTATAACGTTAAAAGTTCTGCGTCTAATTAACGTCAACGGCTGAGGAGAACTTCGTCGTTCCAGGCTAACAGTTGAAAGAGTGTTACAGAGATAACTCTTAAAGTGTCCGCCATGTTTATCTCACTGTGAGGATGAGTCGCTGTAACACACTTTCATACAAACATCACTGAATGCATATTAACTGTAGGACACACACTCTCTCTTTATTACACGCTGTTTAATCTCAGGGACCAGGATACGTAACTCACCAGTTGACGTCGACCCCGCTCCACTGCACGAGCTGCTAATGCTGCCTTCACGGCCTCGAGTCAGCTCCGAACTTTGAGCTCTCCGCTTCTGTAAGAGCTTCTCGTTGCATTCAGGGGGCAGTCACTACTTCTTTATACAGTGTTTAGAGGAGATTTTCGTTAGATGCTTAACATACAGTTGTGCTCATAAGTTTACATACCCTGGCAGAATTTGTGACTTTTTTTGGGGCCATTTTTCAGAGAATATGAATGATAAGAGAACAACTTTTTTTTCACTCATGGTTAGTGAGTGGGTGAAGCTAAATTTGTATCAAACACATGGTTCCCACTCTTTTCCAGAGATCATTTTCCAGGACATTTTCATTGATGATCAAGCTGGTATGACAGTCTAAATTGAGTTCCTAATTTAGTTCCTAAATAGTCTAATATCTCTTCTTAAAACATACTTTTATCGCAGAGCCTTCCCGGATTTTATCTGAATTTTATTTGACTTTATTTTATTTTAACCGTCTTAAGAAATATATTTTGAAAGAATTTTATTCCTTTAAGGGAATTTTATGTCTTTTAAAATATGTTTTATTTCTTTATCTTGACTTGTGTGCTTTTATGATCTGCCTGTTTATTTGCTACCCATGTAAAGCACTTTGTAACCTGGTTTTGAAAGGTGCTCTACAAATAAATTATTATTATTATTATTATTATTAATATGTTCCTCTCAGTGGAAGTCTACATTGAAAGACGTGCAGTCTATGGCTATCCATGAAATCATCTCTTACATGCTTAAAAACTATGGCGAATTAATTATAGAACAATGCAACCACAGATGTACAGCACTTCACTTTATTAGTGCAAACAAGTCACAATGATGTCCAACTCTCATCTCAGCTTTCTCTTTTCTGAAAAAATATAAAATTAGCTAAGAAAAAAACTAAAGAGCCAGCAAAGAAATCTGGAAGCTGCCTTACTGAAATAAATAAATAATGATAATAATAATCAGAGGATCAGTGCATTGATTGACCTAAATAAAACTGACTGACAAAAATGGCCACAAATGTTGAATGGGGATGTTTTTTTGTTTTTTTAACCTTGTCAGGTCGCATGCAGTCATGTTGGACTAATTTTCCAGGACAATCTGTGATTTTCCAGGACATTTAACTTTTTCCTCCCATTTTCCAGGTGTTTTCCAGTACTGGAAAACTGGTCAACTGTTTTCCAGGTTTTCCAGGTTTCCAGGACGCGTGGGAACCCTGCAAACATCTGTGTTTACTCTTTTTATATCATAAAGACAACAGAAACTACCCAAGAAACCCTAAATTCTGCCAGGGTATGTAAACTTATGAGCACAAGTGTATATAACAAACCAAGATAAACGGGGAAGTTTTTACGCTTCAAAAGACACAAAATTATCATAATAATAATTACTAAAATTATAATTTTTAATTTGTTTTATTATTCATTTATTCATTTATTTCAACAGGGACACTGTACAGCCATTTAGCTGTACCAGAGTTAGCTATGAGCTAATTTACATCTGTAGTCCCTGGGCAGGAGACAGAGGTGATGCCTGTTAAAAACAAACAGTGCATAATTTAAACAGCTACACAATAATACATAACCAATATAAAACAACAGGGCTACATTAACATACAAACTATCAACACAATAATACAATATAAATAGCTAAAAGCCCTACACTGTGAAGTTAATTCAATTTAATTGTGATGAGTACAAGATTGCATTGATTTTAGCCATGATTTCATCCTCAACTTAAATTCAGCAAAGCTGCAGCACTCTCTGTAATTAGTTCCAAGCAGTTGTTGCTCTAATTGAGAGGGCTGATTTGCCAAATTCAGAATATTAGCATTTTACACTTGTAACAATTGTCTAAAATCAAAAAGCACAACTCTGATTGAACACTGGCTGAAAGATACAACATGCATTTAATTCCCTCTGATATAAAATGAGGAAAATACAATTAATTGCATCACTAATTTACTACTTGTTAAAAAAAAAAGAGCAAGTAATCACCCAAATTTCACATGTGCGATTTAAATATAATACATTTTAAAAATATCGAATTATTTAAGTAAAACATAAAATAATTAAGATCTTTTTAAAAATGTGTATGATGAAACATTTCTCACTTACCTTGCTCCTTTCACTTACATAGAACACTTATTTCCCACAGCTCTTGAACGCATCGGAGAAATTGTATAGTGCGTCACATCCGGTATAAACAAACTCTGCTGCCACCGTGCGGGCAGCTGCGGTATCACAAGTTCAACATACAAACCAACATCTACACCTTACGTGGAGTTTGTATTTTATTATTTGGGTGTAAAATGAACTCAAAATGAAATAATGGAAACAGATGTTTCATCTTAAAGGTTTGTTAAAGCAGGAAACAAACCAGGGGGAACTTTTAACTGTGACACCGTCTTAATTTGGAGGTTTCTGTGGTTCATTTTTACTGTTACCAGGTTTTGTTCTTAGTTGTGTTTTTGGTAACAAGATGACAGCAGCAAATTAAAAAAAAGTTAAATAGTGACCTTTTTGTCTTTGTTATTAAATTCAACATACTACCTCTACATCCTGACACACTGTACTGTAAAAAGTGGTCGTGCTTGCAGACATATAACTCATAAATCTAGACTATTTGCATTAATAGAAGTCCCTAATTTAACCTAGCTTATCCTGCTTTTGTAATATCAAAGTGCCCCATAAATGACAGGTCCATTTAAAATAAAAGTGCATGTAGATTTCAGTTCAGTTTTGTTGTTGGAATAAACTCCAGAAGGACTTGAATCTGTCAGATCTTATCTCACTGGACACCTTTGGGTGCATCTTCAATGAAAGACAGACCACAGAACAGTGCCTGTGTTTTTAAATGCTGTTTTGTAATCACAAATTGCACTTCACTTGAAAATAAGTTGCACTTTTGCTTCTACATACTGTCTGTACATATGCTCCATGTTGTTGAGCTGTGCTATTTATTTTGAGGTGTGCTGCTGACCTCTTAACCAGGTCGCCCTTGTATATGAGGTCTTGATCTCAATGGGACTCGTCTGATTAAATAAAGGTTAAATAAATTAAATCAAAAATTTAAATAAGAAAGGCAAAATGACACAAGAGAAGTACAGCAATGATCTTTAAAGTTCAACATAAAAAACAACATTTAATTGCTTCCCTTCATCATCGCTCCGTCTTCTTCTTCTTCAAGTTTAACTCCTCGTTGTTCTTTCAGTGAAAGTCGCCTGAGATTAAATTATATACAGTACAAAAAGCTGAAGCGTACAATAACTAGACAATGCTAACTAGAAATAATATATTCCCCTCAGACTCAGGGAGCTTCGTCAAGTAAAGTAACTTTTCTTCCAGCGCGATTCAGAGAGAATTCAATTTAAAAATCAGGCGTTAACGTGTTTGTGCAAAACAAATGTTTGGGTTTGATTATTTCTGATAAGAATTAAAGCACAGGATTGATCCTCCATAGCTCTAGGTTTCTTTTTCTAGCTATTATTTATCAACAATGTCTGATTTATGTCGGCACAGAGAGTACAAGAACTCAACATCTCTCCTCTGCAGCTTCAAAGACAAAACCTGGCATCATTATCAAAATTATATTCAAGCATAAAGATGAAGTTGGCAGCACTTTTGAGATTGCAGTGAAAACGTAACAGTGAGTGGGTTCAGTCATAGACGTATGAACCTTTAAAGTAACCTCAGGATCTGACGTGCATATGTGCCGTTTAAAGCCAGGCGAACATAGAAGCTTATACTGGAGGGACTCACAGAAGCTGGAGTTCTAGATAATGTTCTCCTCGATGTTTAATGTCTCAACTGAACTTTATAAAGTCTTTGTTTAAAGCAGATAACGGGCGCTCCAGTTTGCACATGCAGGTATATAAGCGTCAGCATCAGCAGCTAAGGGAAGTTTCATGATCTTTGTGTGTGTGTGTGACGGCATTATTCTATCCTAACAAGCTTTTCTGGTTTGGTCCAAGCCCTGGAATGTGTATATGGCTTATGAAATAGTCATGATTTGATGTTCTCTGACAACCTCGCGGTGAAATTCCACCTGATCTGTGTCCGGTTTCTATTCTAGTCAATGTGTTAACTTCCACTGGAGCCGCTCCGTTGCGTTCCGTCTCTGATCCGGCAGGTCAAAGCCCTCCAGATCAGAGATGCAAGACTTCTATTTGTGCCGGATGCCGGAGCACGACGCATCAATCTCAACAGAGCAGATGGAGCGGGACAGGAAGTCAGGTTTCACCAAAACAAAATGAAAACATCCGGTTAATTTTCAGAATAAAACACTCTGTGTTATCACCAGATCGTATTTCACTTTAACTACAACGACAAACCAAAGTCATGATGAGCGGAGCCAGGCCTGGAGTCAACAGGTCAGAGGTTTTCAGAGGACCAGAAAGACAACATGGATGAGGAGAGGAGGAGGAGGAGGAGAATCCTTGAATCCGGTCACATGAATCCAGCTGTCCGGCGGTCCTGCTCCATGCTCCGTTCTGTAAACACTAACGGTGGGTGTTGAGAGAGCACTGAGCCGGACTGCAGCGAATTTGAGACGGACCGGACGTGGATCTGGTGGAAGTCCTGTGTCAGCCGGTTTGTTGACGCTGCACAGAGCAGACTGTGTTGCAGACTTTGTTAAAAACACAAACTGATGTGCGTAATAGAAATGTTTCATGTCCTTAAATGCTCCTACACGCTGAAAACCTTAATCTGAAACTCAAACACACAGAGTGAGGCCTCAGAAGTGGATACTAGTGCGTATGTTACTCAGTCCTCTCATGTGAGCAGGTAGCAACAGGTTTACAGCGTCACCTCATGGGTCAGGATGGAGTGAAGGAGTGTCTGTTTGTCACCGTCCTCACAGCTCTAAGTGCTTTTAGGAACAACCCCGATGATGAGCTCGCTCCTCAGAAGTCCATCCCCTCGTCGCTCTCGCACCAGTCTGACGGAGCGTCAGTGCCGAAGTAACGATCGCCAAAATTACCTTTAGAGATAAAAAGAGAGGAAGTGAATTAAAAGAAGAGGAGGGTGAAGTGCTTTCTCTGCTGGGGGCTACTTCAAGTGATGGAACAAGATCGAGCATGATGAACTGATGAGGGTATGAGTGCAAAAACACAACCCTGGTGGAATGAGGGGGTTTGAGGACACAGCAGCTGAAACAACCTCTAATGGTCCATCCATCTGTTTGATGTTGGCTCTGACCTGATGAGAGGGGGTCGGCATCACATCAGGCACGTGGTCCTGATGTTTGAAAGTGAGCTGAAGACTTATCCTGACCAATGAGGTCCTCTTTAAAAGCCTTATGTATCTACATTAAACATCTATTGTGACTTCTAAATACATCAACCGTTCCCCTGGCAGCTCAGAAACAGACAATGTTCATGTTCACTGTTCAATTCAAATTTGGTTTCAAATTGATCCTGAAAACAATCAGAATTTAACTGAATCATGTGGTCTTTAAAACAACAGAGGAGTAGGGCGGATTAAAAAAAGAAGAAAACAGATAATGAGAATAAAGTAAAAAATCGTAAGTGAAAAAAATCGTAAATTTATAAGAAATCAGTCGTAAGTGATATAGTTCAAATGTATGAGAATAAATTCGTAAGTTAAAAAGTCATACTTAAAAGAAGAAAAAGTCGTATGCTAAAAAGTCGTACTTAAAAGGAAAAAAGTCGTAAGTGAAAAACATCATAAATTCAAAAGAATAAAGTCGTGAGTGGAAACATCATAAATTCAAAAGAAAAGAGGCGTAAGTGGAAAATAGTTGGAAATTTATGAGAATTAAGTCGTTAGTTAAAAAGTCGTACTTGAAAGAAGAAAAAGTCGTAAGTGAAAACGTCATGAATTCAAAAGAATAAAGTCGTGAGTGAAAAAATCGTAAATTTATAAGAATTAAGTCCGAAGTGATATAGTTGTAAATTTATGAGAATAAAGTCGTAAGATAAAAAGTTGTAGTGAAAAGGAAAAAGAGTAGAAGGGAAAAACGTCGTAAACTCAAAAGTATATAGTCGTAAGTTCAAAAATCATAAATTGAAAAGAAAAGAGGCGTAAGTGGAAAAAAGTTGAAAATCTATAAGAATAAAGTCGTAAGTTAAAAAGTCATACTTAAAAGAAAGAAAAGTCTGAAGTGAAAAAAGTCGTAAATGTAAAAGAATAAATTCATGAGTGAAAAAATCATAAATTCAAAAGAAAAGAGCCGTAAGTGGAAAATAGTTGGAAATTTATGAGAATAAAGTCGTAAGCTAAAAAGCTGTACTGAAAAGGAAAAAGTTGGAAGTGAAAAAAGTCTTAAATTCAAAAGTATAAAGTCGTAAGTTAAAAAATCATAAATTGAAAAGAAAAGAGGCGCGAGTGGAAAAAAGTTGAAAATGTATAAGAATAAAGTCGTAAGTTAAAAAGTCGTACTTAAAAGAAAGAAAAGTCTGAAGTGAAAAAAGTCGTACATTTAAAAGAATAAATTCATGAGTGAAAAAATCATAAATTCAAAAGAAAAGAGCCGTAATTGGAAAAAAGTCCGAAATTTATGAGAATAAAGTTGTAAGCTAAAAAGTCGTACTTAAAAGAAGAAAAAGTCGTAAGTTAAAAAATCATAAATTCAAAAGAAAAGAGCCGTAAGTGGAAAATACTCGGAAATTTATGAGAATAAAGTCGTTAGTTAAAAAGTCGTACTTGAAAGAAGAAAAAGTTGGAAGTTAAAAAAAGTCTTGAATTTAAAAGAATAAAGTAGTAAGTGAAAAAAATCGTAAATTTATAAGAATTCAGTCCGAATTGATATAGTTGTAAATTTATGAGAATAAAGTCATAAGATAAAAAGTTGTACTGAAAAGAAGAAAAAGTCGTAAGTGAAAACGTCATAAATTAAAAGGGAAAGAGCCGTAAGTGGAAAATAGTCCGAAATTTATAAGAATAAAGTCGTTAGTTAAAAAGTCGTACTTGAAAGAAGAAAATGTTGGAAGTGAAAAAAATCATACATTTATAAGAATTAAGTCCGAATTGATATAGTTGTAAATTTATGAGAATAAAGTCATAAGATAAAAAGTTGTACTGAAAAGAAAAACAAGTAGAAGGGAAAAACGTCGTAAATTGAAAAGAATAAAGTCGTAAATAAAAAAAGTCATAAATTCAAAAGAAAAGAGGCGTAAGTGGAAAAAAGTAGAACATTTATGAGAATAAAGTCGTAAGTTAAAAAGTCGTACTTTAAAGAAAGAAAAGTCTGAAGTGAAAAAAGTCGTTAATTTAAAACAATAAAGTCCTCAGTGGAAAAAGTTGTTAATTCAAAAGGATGAAGTCGTGAGTGACAAAAATTGAAAGTCATAATTGAAAAAAGTTGAGAATGAAAAAAATTCAGTTGTAAGTGAAAAAAGTCGTAACTCCAAAACAAAGGAGGCGTAAGTGGAAAAAGGCGAAAATTTAAAAGAATAAAGTTGTAAGTTAAAACAGCTGTTAATTAAAAAAAAATTAAGTCGTAAGTGAAAAAAGTCTCAACTCCAAAACAAAAAGTTGTAAATTCAAAAAATAAAGTTGTAAGTGAAAACATGTCCCAGACTTTGTGTTAACGCCTCTCCTCCACAGAGAGCAGGAGGAGAGCAGCAGCTCTGAGCTCAGTGTGATTCTGTGTTGATTTACCATTTATTACCTCCTCTGATAGATTCATGCATCACATTTTCTTATTGCCCTTCACCGCCTGCCAATAAAGGTTGAGGATAATTCATAAAGTTTTGCAGGGGCAGACTCTGGCGCACATAACCGAGCTGTTGAGCTCTAACAGCTCTGCAAGGTCGCTGAGACCAGACGAGAAGAGACGCTCCCTTGTTTCTGTTTGAGAATCAGAGGCGTGCATGCCTGAGAGACCTGGAGTCTCACCTTTCTGCAACAGAGAGACTATATGTGTGCACCGAAACTTTTATGCATGTCTCCTTCTATTTAAAATATTTAAACAGCATACTGTTCGAGGCAGATGTGTGTCTAACATGAGTCTGGTCCTGCTGGAGGTTTCTGCCTGTTAAAGGAAGTTTGTCCTTGCCACTGTAACTTGCTAAATGCTGCAAAGTGCTCTGCTCATGGTGGATTAAGATGAGATCAGACTGAGTCCTGTCTGTAAGATGGGACTGGATCTGATCCTGTCTTGATGTTGGGTCTTACAGTACAGTCTAGACCTGCTCTGTTTGGAAAGAGTCTTGAGATAACGTCTGTTGTGATTTGCGAGCAAAGAAAGTGAAGGAAACAGACTGAGTTATTTGCTGGATTGAATTGTTGCAAAGCATTTCTCTGTAGGCTGTACTTCATTTTAGATTACGGAACTGACACACTGAGATCCCCCCTCTCTCCCTGTCCCATTAAAGTTACTAACCATAGACCTTTCTGGAGTCCCTGAGCTCCCTTGTCTCGTAGGTTCCTCTGAGTCGCTGCCATAGACGGCCTGCTGTTGTGGACGTGCCAGACTCCAGCTGCTAAAACTACTATCCATCTCTCTCTTCATCTCCCTCTATCCCTCTCTCCAACACGGTCTCAGCAGATGTGTGTCTAACATGAGTCTGGTCCTGCTGGAGGTTTCTGCCTGTTAAAGGAAGTTTGTCCTTGCCACTGTAACTTGCTAAATGCTGCAAAGTGCTCTGCTCATGGTGGATTAAGATGAGATCAGACTGAGTCCTGTCTGGAAGATGGGACTGGATCTGATCCTGTCTTGATGTTGGGTCTTTGTTAATAATAGAACATAGAGTACGGTCTAGACCTCTCTCTAGTCTCTGTTTGGAAAAGCCTCTTTAGATAAATAACTTGTGTGAATCTGCTTGTTCTAAATTCAGAAGAGGAGAAATGACACTTCCTCACCGATGCCTGGAATGATGTGGAACTGGTCGTTGACCTCCTTGTCCACGGCGGTGGTGATGATGCGTACTTTAGGGAAGGCGTACGCCACCGAGTGGACCCCCATCTCCGCCATCAGCAGGGACAACAGGAAGATCTTATCCTCGGCTACATCGTGGTCCTTCAGGAGGAAAACAAGGAGTTTAGGACTTGAGGTTTCTTTCCTCTTCTACATATCCCTTTCTATTGGATATTTTTGTTTTGACGGCACTCAAGTTTCAGTCCAGTATACTATAAAAAAGTTGTGTGAGCGGGTTTATTCTGGAGCTTGTTCATGTGTGTGTAGACGTACCAGCAGCACTCTGACGGCCATGAGGGCTGCAGCTCCCGTGGACACGGTGCTGTCCATCAGGATGACGTAGTCCTCACTGATGTCTTTGGGCAGGCGGAGGTAGTGAAGCTGGAGGAAGGAGAATGGACAGGGTATAATTAAGTCAGTAGGTGTTTACATATAAGAAAATTCATGAGAATGTGAAGATGGGTCAGGTGCTGCACAGGTTGTCTGGGTCTGACTAACCTCTGGTTCTCCTGTGTCGTGATTGGTCTGGATGAGGATCTTTCCCAGCCTGATGTCTTTACACACAGCCATCAGAGCCTGCTCCATGGTCTCTCCTGCTCTCAGGATGGAAACGCCTGTGATCTATGAAAACACACACACACAGATATTTATGTTTACTTTATGTTTCCTGATCAATGAGATTGTATTTGAAGGCCTTATTTATCAACGTTAAAAATCTATTATGACTTCTAAATCCATCAACTGTTCCCCTGGCGGCTCAAAAAAAAGACAATATACACGTTCACTGTTCAATTCTAAATTTGGTTTCAAATTGATCCTGAAAACACTCAGAATTTTTTGGTTCATGTGGTCTTTAAAAAAAACAGAGGATTAGAGCCACGTTAAAGAAGAAGAAAAGATAATGAGAATCAAGTCATACATTTACGAGAACAAAGTTTAGTGAAAAAAGTCGTAAATTCAAAAGAAAAAAGTCGTAATTGAAATAAAGTCGTAAATTTAAAAGACTAAAGTTGTAATTGAAAGAAAGTTGTAAATTTAAAAGAACAAAGTTGTAATTGAAAGAAAGTCGTAAATTTAAAAGAACAAAGTTGTAATTGAAGAAAGTCGTAAATTTAAAAGAATAAAGTCGTGAATGATAAAAGTCGTAAATTCAAAAGAAAAACGTTGTAAATGAAAGAAAGTCGTAAATTTAAAAGAATAAAGTTGTAATTGAAAGAAAGTCGTAAATTTAAAAGAATAAAGTTGTAATTAAAAGAAAGTCGTAAATTTAAAAGAATAAAGTCGTGAATGATAAAAGTCGTAAATTCAAAAGAAAAACGTTGTAAATGAAAGAAAGTCGTAAATTTAAAAGAATAAAGTTGAAATTGAAAGAAAGTCGTAAATTTAAAAGAATAAAGTCGTGAATGATAAAAGTCGTAAATTCAAAAGAAAAACGTCATAATTGAAAAAAAGTTGAAAATTTAAAAGAATAAAGTCGTGAATGATAAAAGTCGTAAATTTAAAAAGGAAAAAGTTGTAAGTGAAAAAAGTCACAAATTTAAATGAATAAAGTTATAAGTGAAAAAAGTTGAAAATTTTAAAGAATAAAGTCGTTAGCGAAAAGTCCTAATTGCAAAAATTTAAAATTATTTTTTTTATTGTAAGTGAAAAATGTCGTCACTCCAAAAGAAGAGGCGTAAGAAAAAAAAGTGGAAAATTTATGAAAATAAAGTCGTAAGTGAAAGTAGGCGAAAATTTTAAAGAATAAAGTCATAAGTTAAAACAACCATTAATTTAAAAAAAATGAAGTCTTAAGTTGAAAAAGTCTTGATTCCAAAAGAAAAAAGTTATAAATTCAAAAGAAAAATATTGTAAGTGAAAAAAGTTTAAAATGTATGAGAATAAAGTCGTAGGTGTAAATTTAAAAGAATAAAATTGTAACAAAAAAAAAATTCTGAAAATAAAAGAATAATGTTGTAAGGGAAAAAAGTTGAACATTTATTAGAATAAAGTCTTTTTTTTTTCTTCTGTTTCTGTCAGTAAGAGGAAAAGTGGAGTTTGGTAAAAGGTGCTCAGATACTAAACATGGACTTTGATGACGACACAGACTTAATGTTAAATCACAACCAAAAGTTGAGACTCAGACTCACTCTTTTACCGCTCAGCCTCTTCCCGTCATAGACGCCACCCTGCGGCGTCTCCACGGACACGGGCTGGAGAATAAAGGAAGAAGAGAAGTCAGCTGGACGTTTACAAAAGCAACATGAAGATAATTTCAAAGAGGAGGAGAGCAGTGGGTCGTTTTATGGCGACTCTTTCACATGAAAAAAAGGAAGAAATCTCACCTTGAGAGGAAGAAAGGAGAGAGCATGTTCTATCAGAAGCCTCATTAATCTCTTAGAGTAGAAGATAAACTCGTCTCTGTTGGTGTCCTTGTTCCTACACGGACACACAGAGGTCAGGAGGAAACACAGAGAGAGATTGTGTCAGTGTGAGAGCTTGAGTCACGGTAGGGAGGAAAAGTCTCATATCTCTACCCTCTCTCCACCACCTTTGAGGTAGGAATTTTAAATGTCCTGTGCAAGTGTGCATTCTGACCTGATGATGGTGTGCATGCCTCGGACCTGCGGCGTGCTCTCCATCACGCTGAGGGTTTTGGGTAAAGGCTGACCCTGATGAGCCGAGGCCAGAGCTGATCTGTGAAAGCCAAACAGAAGCAAACACACAGGATGAGCACATGGAGGGATTAGAGGGGATAAAACCAACATGCAGTAGGGGGCGCTGATTGTCAAAAAGCAATGAAAGATTCAAAAACAGGTCTCGTCTACAGAATCCTAACTCTGTCAGGGATTATTCACTGTACAGTTTGTGCAGCTAGCTCCAGGGTTCAGGTCAGAGTAGCTGCTCTGATTTCTAAGAAACATAACTCAAAGTATAATCTGTTCAGAGATCTGCTAAGGGACAGACATCAGGAAACTGTGAGCTGATGTTTGCAGATGTTAGCGTCATGTCACTGCAGAAGAAGCAGGGGATTCTGTATTTCTCTTCATGCTGGAAGTCAAGACTTTAGCTTCCAATCGGAGCCTTCAGCTCAAACAAACAAAACCAAAACAAAGAAATGAGATTCAGGAACTCAGCACATGAAGTGGATACACTTTCAAACACATGCTTACACGGCCAAGAGCGGCAAAACAAGCTAACGTATTCTGTCAGGACCTCACAGCTGACACACTTTGCTGCATGCTCTGATTATGCTGAACTTTAAAAAAAGGCATGCTTCAGTTTGAACACCCACAACAGCAAGTGGTTTAATGCTTCTCTGACGAACCGTCTTCAATCGGTCATGAAAAGCATCAGACAAGCATGTGAGGTTTTTTTTTTAATTCACAGCAGCCTGTAGCACCAAAACCAGAGAGCATCACATCTACAGAACTACAACACCAGAGAGAGAGAGAGAGAGAGGATGCACAAGGCGAGCCTCACATATCCCAGCGCAGCTTCCTCTGGAGAAGGTGACAGATATTCAATTGTGGAGTTTTAGAGATGAAAAGTTGAGAAGGAGGAGGTGAAAAAAAAACACAGGAAGGAAGTATATAAAAGAACAAGAGTAGAGAGAAGAGGAGAGAGAGAAGAGAAAGAAAAAGCATTAGAACAGAGAATCAGCTCCACTCCATCACCGCCGTGCAACACTGAACAAATACTTTCCAGTCCAGGGCGGAGGAGAGGAGCGGCCAGCTCGCTTCTATTTGTCTTTAAAGTGGGTTCATGTAAGGTGACGCCATTCATTCACACTCCAACAGGCCCCTTTAGGAGCTGAGAGTACGGATTAGTCCTTTAATGCTCACACAGGGAGCTAACAAACAGACACCAGCTGCCTCAACAGAAACACCTGAGAGAGAGTTTGTTTGAGTTGATGTTGACTCTTTTTAACCTTTACTCTGTCTCTGAGCTGGAGAGTAGGGCTGGGCGATAATTCAATAACGATAATTATTGTGATATTATTTGCTGGGGGGAATCAGACACTTAGTGAGAGGCTCCCTGAGGGACTTTCACAGGATGGGGGGCTCGTTCTTTAAAGGGGACATATCACGCTTTTTTTATCAATATATATTGGTCTAAGAGGTCCCCAAAACATGTCTTTAAAGTTTATGCTCAAAAAAACACTTTGAAATCAGATTTTGGCATGCCTGAAAAGTCCTCTTCTTCATTCCTCATCAGAACACTCTGTTTTCCCTCTGACCACGCCCCCTCAGGAAGTGGATGTGCCTCGGCTCTCCAGCACGTTGATCTAATGTTTACATGTTGGCTGAATAAACACGGCTGCTCACAGATTGCGTTACTTCAACCCTCTGAATCTGATCCTGACGGAGAGGCGCCTGTAGCAGGACCTTTCTGAACGATTGGTCATAGATTTAGTGTTTCTTGTTGTTTTATTATTCAGTATGTAGACGTGTGTCTTGGTACACAGCTACGAACATGTAGCTATGTGGCTATGCTAACTAGCGCTAGCACTTATCCATGATAAATAAAAATCATCCACTAGATCTTCAAATCTGCAGACGTGGGGAGTAAAACCGACCTCTACCAGAAAGGCAGCAGGACCTTTCTGAAGGATTGGTCACAGATTTAGTGTTTCTTGTTGTTTTATTTGTCAGTATGTCGACGTGTGTCTTGGTATACAGCTACAGCTACAGCTACAGCTACAGCTACGTGGCTATGCGAATTAGCGCTAGCACTTATCCATGACAAATAAAAATCATCCACTAGATCTTCAAATCTGCAGACGTGGGGAGTAAAACCGACCTTTGTGTTTATTAAGACAGTCTACAACTAGCATGCCTCCCTCCTAAGCTCCTTGTTAGCACACATTTGTGCAGGTAATGAAAAACGGAAGAGGGATTCAGTATTATTTTATACAGTCTATGGGCTGAACAAGCTCCGAGCTCTGACTCCGTGACAGACCGGATATTGTTGTTACGTAACAAAAACACGGAAGTCTGAAACGGCTTGTTTCACACACATTTACAGAAAGGTGGAGAAATCAGAACAGGGGCAGAATGGATTTTTTTCATTCTCGGGGGGTTTGTAGACAGGGACACATATTTCAGGTAGAGAACCATTAAAAAGTCAATTTTGTATGATATGTCACCTTTAAGTATCTGCAGGAGCTGGACCTCTCTGAGATCCCTGGTTAGGTGATTACCTAATGGGCAATTTTCAAAAGTGTTGTTGAGGGCGGCAGACCGACCAATAACTATTTATTTATTTATTTATTTATTCATTTTAAGTTATATTTTTTGGGCTTTTATTTGCCTTTATTGATAGGACAGCTGAAGAGAGACAGGAAATGTGGGGAGTAGAGAGCGGGGGAAGACATGCAGGAAATGGTCGACCAGACGGGAATCGAACCGGCGAGCCCTCCGACGATGACTGTAGCCTCTGTTTGTGGGGCGCTTGGACCGCTAGACCACCAGCGCCCCACGATTTATTTATTTAATTGTTTTTATTTTTTATTTCATTTCATTTTTTTTATACTTCATTATTTATTTCCTTTATTTTGCTATTTATTTATACATATTCATTTGTATACGCTTCGCTTTATCATCTAGATTTTAATATATGTACTATTATTGTTGTTGTTGTTGTTGTTGTTGTTGTTGTGTGTCACTGTCTGTGTGCTGTCTTGGTTTCGTGTTGTTTGCATTTAGCAAAATGTCAATAAACATATCTGTGAAAAAAATGTATTTAAAAAATTTGATTATATTTAAACCTGTAATTACACCCCTTAACCACTGGAAAGGGAGGGGGCGCTAATGTGTCTTAGATGCTATTTGCAATCATACATTAGACAAAGGAAGAAGACGGCCAATCATGTCGCAGGGTGAGAGGTAGGCGGGGCTTAAAGACGTTTGGAGCGGTATGTAAACACAGCTGACGAGCGACAGCGACTCTGAAGGAAACTCAAAACCTACTAGCTCAATGCGGAGTCGTTAGTCTGACACTGTGTCGACTCTGCGTTAACTATTAACTTAATACACTTAATTAAAAACACTTTTACGATGTGGGTAAATAAATCCAATTATGCAAAT
>NW_023260194.1:0-33722 GCF_009762535.1 Notolabrus celidotus | reverse complement strand
ATAAGTTCACCTTGACCTTCAGGCACAATAAATGAGGCACAGACAAATGATTACTCTATTTTTGACACCAACTTGCACAAAAGGCTGGTACGTGACTGGATAAAAAATAGTATGGGAGGTAGAGCCTTCAGTTATCAGGTCCCTCTCCTTTGGAATCATCTACCAGTCAGGGTCCGGGAGGCAGACACCCTCTCTACTTTTAAGAGTAGGCTTCAAACTTTCCTTTTTGATAAAGCTTATAGTTAGAGCTGGATCAGGCTTGGACCAGGTCTTAGTTCTGCTGCTATAGGCTTAGACTGACACACTGGGATCCTGTCTTTCCCTCTCTCTCCTCTCTCTGCCTGTCTCTCACTTTAACTCTTCCTGTCCCATTAAAGTTACTAACCATAGACCTTTCTGGAGTCCCTGAGCTCCCTTGTCTCGTAGGTTCCTCTGGATCTCTGCTGTAGATTCCTTTTTTGGGTCTTTCTTTCTTTCATCCCTCTTTCTTTTTCTTCTTTATAGCATTCCTTCCTTTCTTTTATTCATTTTTCCTTTCTTTCCTTACTTTCACTCTTCCTCCTTTCTTTCATCCCTTTCTTTTTCTTTTTTATTTAATTCCTTTCCTTCTCTCTCTCTGTGTTCTTTCCATGTCCCTTCATCCTTCATCCTTAGGACCGAGTACGGTCTAGACCTTCTCTGTTTGGAGAGAGTCTGAAAACAAAACCACAAGGACACAGGCCCATAATGACTGTTCTCACCTTGAGCTGTGTAACCAGGTTTTCAGCCACCTTCTTCAGCAGACTGATGGTGGGTTTGTCCTTACAGAGGAGCACCAGCTCCAAGTCCAGGTCCCCCTTCAGCAGCAGCCCCTTCGCCACCAGGCCGACCCTCATCACGCCTCGCAGGGAGCGCGTGGCCTGATCTTTGGGGTCACTGTCCGGCAGAGAAATACAAGAAGGATTAGAAGTGAGCTGAGAGACAAATTCAATCGTTCCTCTGTAGCTCATCCGGCTCCCTCACGCCTCCTCACCTCTCCTTATCAGTGTCGGCACTGTCAGAGTCAGACTTGGAAGTTCCCTTCTCCTGCTTATCCAGCCAGTCAGACACGGCCTTGAGGGCTCGCTCTGTGTGAGACACCATGTTCTGCACGCTCTCCAGCTCCTCCTGGGTCGGGTAGATAATGGAGTGTTTGGCCATGACATGGCGGTCATCGTTCATGAAGACACGCATGCTGCGGTGGCGCTGTGGGAGAAAGAGACAGAGGCGTTCAAGAAAAACAACTCGAGGGACGGGGTGAGTATAGTTCTGGTTCCTTCCCTTAGTCTGAGTTTTGGTCTTTATTTATCTTCACCTCTATTTTGAATAAACACAACAGCAAGTTCCCAGATTTACTGCTGCCCCCAACTGGTCTGAGGAATGTCTGCAGAGGTGCTGTTTGTCTCTGCACGCCTCAGGAGCACACAGACTTTAGTAACAGATTTATATTCTGCAGAGTCCAGCACTTTCCTCTAATGGGACAGCTTGTAGCGGTCTAAAGTTTCCACTATGGGAGGGTATTATAACCAACACTACAGGCTGTCACAAATCCCTGTAGAGTCAAATCATCAAGTGTCAGTGTCTCATTTCAATGAGAGAGCTGATGTGATTGGGCGACAGGAACTTTTTGGTGCACCTGACTCTACAGCAGGAACTTTACCCCTGAACTACATGCGTTTGGACCGGTGGACCCAGGGTCTAACTCTAGTTCAGGGGTAGATAATCTCCCCCCTAAAAAGCCCCTGCTAGGGGGGTAGTACTTTTCAAAGGTCCCAGGACTTTAAGGGGGTGGGGCCTGCAATGCTGAACGCGTCTGATTGGTAGATTAACCTCAGTGTTTTTATTCCTCCCTCCGTCCACAATAACATCACACACATCTGTGATTCTCTTGATTTCTCTTTCTTTCATTAGTTTTTATTTGTTCTATCTTTTTTGTATGTGTGTGTACTTTTCAAAAGAAGAAGCTGTGATTCTCTTGATTTAGCAGCTTGTAACAGTAGTCTTCTCTCAGCCCACCGTGAATGCGTCTCTCCTCCCGGTGTTCCGCTTTTAAAAGTGACCCTGTAAACTGGAGACCTTCAGCTGAACGTGTCAGTGTTTGTGGAGTTTACACAGCTGTTGAAACACAGAGGGAGTTCCTGGGAATGCAAACTAGTTTAGTTTTTATTAAGATTTCAAAATATCCTCATCAGATATTTAATGATGGTCTAAAGACGTTTATGAGGGATGCATCCGGCTGAGAGTCTCCAGTTAACAGGGTAGCCGTTTAAACCAAAACACCGGCCGATCTCTGCGATCACGGCTTTTTGAGTTCAAAAGGATTTTAAAGCCGTGTTGAAACGTCTTTGCTACTCGCGCTTATCTCCTCTCACGTGTTGATTCAGTGAATCCATCTGTGATGAAATATAGCACCATCTAAAACAGACCAGCTGAGTCTCTTCATGCTAACAGGCTAACTGTTGTGTTGCTCAGAATGATACCTGCCTGTCCGTCTGCTTCTATGGTGTCATCTGTGATGAATGGCATTCCTCTTTGTGTTACTGCCCTCTACTGGTCTGGTGGTGTAGTGCATTTACTTTTTTTCCTCCATACGTCACTGGCCTGATTTACACAATCTACCCGGGACTTCAGCCCGCGGTCCAAACACTGACAACAATGGGGGACCAGGAACCTTTTAGTTAAGGGGAAAGTAGTTCTGGGGGCTAAAAGACCCCGGGACTCTTGGTGGAAATGCACCTTACCTGTGGCTGTTTTCAAAAATACAGACATGCTCTTAGTCTTGTTAGTTTGCAGGAAGGCGTTCACACTCTCACTCAGGACACACACACGGCCGGTGCATGTCAGGTCATGCTGTTAATGCAGCAGAGTCCTGACTCACAGGATTACTGAGTTACCCGGACAAAGGTACAGAGGAACACCCGGGCAGCTCTTCAAATTGAAAAGGTTGGCTTCAGAGGAGGTATTCAGAGAACTCCATTAATCCTGATTTATGACACGAGCTCCTGCCAACTTTAAAATAAGCTGTACTCCAGTTCCCAGGTTCTTCTTTTTCAGCCACGGGCTTGTGTTTGATTAATTAAAACATTAGAGAAGTAGGTCTCCTGAGCAGGCCGAGCTTCTAACACCAGTGATTACACAAGCAGCGCACACACACGCAGCCAGAGCTAATTTAGAGGAGAGCAGTGATGTGGAAGCTGCAGCATGTGCACCTAAAGCCCGGGGCGGACTGGAGGACCGAAGCGCTGGCGTCGGTCCTGTGACTTAAATTAGACCTGACACATTAGTTCGCCTCGTTAACGGGGACGTTCATCAAAAAGGGGCCAACGATGTCAGAGAGAAACAATCAGAGCTGCGGAGAAATGTAAGAGTAATAAAGAGGATTCATTACCATTACCATTGTTGATCTAAAGCCTGGTGTCCTCTGAGCCCGGTGAGTGACGGTGACGGGCGTCTCAGCAGCGTGATGAGTATGTAGCAGTCCGTCACTACAGCAGGGGAACACATGCAAACAATCAAACGTTAGCATGCAGGTGCAGCAGAGGCGGAGGGACGGGGGGTTAGGGTTCACACCGCAACACACCGAGGGAGGAAACTCAGAAAACCCAACCCTGCGTTCTCAAACATGCAGAATATGAACATTAATATTCATGGAGAGCAAAAGCAGGCTTCAAAATGTTAAATATATATTAGTGAATGAGTGAGTCAGAGCAGTGCTACAGGGAGGGACTGATTTCTGAACAGGAGGTCAATGAGCGGTCCTTCACGGGTGACTGGCGGTGCGTTGTGACCCACAGGACGCCCTGTTAATGCATGAACATGGCGAGATCAGGACAGAGGCGTGTAAACAGGCAGAGCAGAGTCGATGTCGTGACGTGATGATGGCGTGACGGGTGAAAAATCTAAATGAAAGGGCGCACGTTAGCGTGACGTAGTGATGTGTCCTGTCTGCTGTTAGCGACGCACGCTGTCACATCTCTGCTGATATTTGGGTCTCTCCTGTGTTTGATTATACCCGTTCCCCTGATATCAACACTTCTTCTCTCAGTCATCCAGCAGCATGATCATTGCTTTGTTCCTCAGGCTTGTTGAATGACTGTAGTGGCTATGAACAGGTTTTTAGGCTCTTACTTTGCAGAAACTCTCACTGCTGTTTTGGACGACGGTTCCTGAGATGCAGGATTGAAATAGAAGCTTCATATCAGGACTCAGACTTCTGATGTTTAATGACACCCGCTTTGACACTGACAGTAAAATCCCAGTCTTAGTGTTCCTGGATCTCTAGAGCAGGGGTTCCCAAACTTTTCAGCCCACGACCCCCAAAATATCTGAGCCAAATTCTCACAACCCCCTCCCCTGTCCCTCAGAGTGATTTAATGTGTCTTCATTTAGCTGGTCTGCAGAAAGTGACCCTCCCTATATGAGCATGTGTCTGTGTTTCCTGTGTGTTCTGAATGAACCTGCTGCTGCTGATGCTTTAGATCATTAACTGTTCACTAACTCTAAACTTAGGAGTCATCTGGAAACAAAGAAAGGCAGAAAAAGGTTTTATTTCAAGTTTAGCTTCTATTATTGTCAATAATATTAACTGTAAACGGGTAAAATGTACTATTTCTTCTTTAAAAAAATTGAACTATTCTAAAAGACATCTCACGACGCCCCAGGGGGTCCCGACCCACACTCTGGGAGCCCGTGTTTTAAGCGGTCGGTGTCCGTATACGGTGGTTTATTTTGAAATTGAGCGGATGTTGCATGTGATCCTCATGCCTAACTTCCTGTCCAGGTCGATGAACTCAGTTCAGCTTGACGGCGCACGCGTCGTCGAATATAGACCTGACGTATACCTTCATATCTAGTGGCGCGGGCACGCTCCTGAGATTTACTGAGACGGGCCACGGCGCTCCCTGTGTGAACATGAGCATTGACTAGAATGCAGACGTAACGCTGTGCAGAAGTAACGCAGTGCATCCTGTATACATTGGGACTAACTAACTATTAGCACAGTCCCCCGCCCCCCTCTGCAGACACAAGGAGAGAGAACCATTTAATGAATGTGCAAAGTTCTAGAAGTTTCCACTGGATATCATCTAGATATTCTTATTTTACTTCACCTAATATATTGGTATTTTTTTGTAGACATTTTCTCCACTTCTGAAGGTTTTTTTTTTATTTAAGAGCAAAAAAAGCATCATATTTCAGGTGCTCTGCAACCACTATCAGGTGACTGCATTTTAAACAAAAACCCTTTAACCCTCCTGTTATGTTGCGGGTCAAACTGACCCTTTTTAAAGTCTATTTTAGGCAGTATATGCTTCCAAACCAGCTTAATGCAGGATAAAGATCTGGGCAGCATGTGACAGAAGAGATGTGTTAATTTATCAACACCTGCCAAGGGACTGCAAATGCAAATTAGCTTTAAGCTAACTCGGGTACAATGCATCAGATGGTGACATTTATGTTACATATTGAACATGGTCCCTTTACTAATAAATCAAATATATATATATAAAAAAAAAACATCACTTCATAAAAATATTTAAAGCTGCTGTGAGGAACTTTTGGATTTATATCAATTTTGGCGCCCCCTTGTGGACAAAGTGATACCTCTTATCTCTTGTTCTGTACATGCAAAAGTAGTGTTTTCAACAAAAACCTCACCCTGCTGTCTTTAAACAGATTTATCACTCAATGTGATTATTTACCATGAAAACAGCTGAAAAAGGTGTTTTTAAAGTCAAATGTTAATCATGTGGTCTGACACCTACCCCCCTCTGAGTGGTTTAAGGCTTTAAAAATGACAACAGAGAAGGTATCAGTGTTGTTGTTTATGGCATTGTTTGCTTTTGAAGGTCATAAAGAGGCATCAGTGTTGGTTTCAGTCTGTTTCTCAGCTGGTGAAAAACTCCTTATAGTGCCTTTAAAATGTAAACTAAACAAAGAAAACTGTGTCATGTAAAACTATTGTATTTATATTAAGGTCTTTCCAAGGTATATTAAAAAGTGTTAACATGAATTTTAATGTAAAATGAGTGAGATATCCTCATTGAAGCATGATGTGTGAGGATTAAAGAAAACAATGGACTAAGAAATTGAATTAAAATTAGATTTTTAAAAAAAAGTGTATTGGGATTTTTGGGGGTTGTGACACTTTTGGATAATTGAATATTCCCCGGGTCAAATTGACCCAGGAACATTATTTCTGTTCCAGAGAAAAACACAACAGGAGGGTTAAAGAAGATTTAAGTCACCTGAGATATTCGATTTTTAAAATGTTTTTTTAACCGATTAATCGAGTAATCGAAAATCACGACTCATGCCTTCCTGGTTTGAATGCACCAATAAAACAGGCTTTTCTCCAAATCATTGAAATTTAACTCATTAATTAATAATTAAATTATAGTATCAGAGTGTATTAGAGGAGAATAAGGTGTAAAACGTGGAGAGAGAAAACGTGCTGTCTCTGTTTCTACGTCGATTCAACAAGCTCCTGAACGCACCACGCCAGCCGTAACTGCTGTTGTAATTATACACCTGTTAAACCTCCACTCACTCCAAACCTTTCACTCAAACAAAAGGAGGGAGTTATTAAGAAGCAGCCTCACGGTTTCTCACCCAACCCTCTCAGCTCCATCAGGGGAATTTAACAACAGACGCCATTTTATTTCAGAGGCTAACATCCCCCACAAAAAGAGAAGAAACGGATCACCCATCGTTTGAAAGTGCGCCGTGCTGCCGAGCTTATCCCTCCTTCAAACACTAAAAACACCTCCTAGTGAGGAGGCTAATCAGCTCTATGATGGAATAAAGGCTGTAACAGAAACTGGGGACGTGTTATTAGTATTCTAATATTAGTCTGTTGCTCATCAGACACCAAAATGGTCGAGGAGTCTGACCGAGACCCCATCAACTGCTGTTAGCTTAGCTCCACACAGCAGCCTCTCTCTCCTCCATTGAGCGCGTTAACTTCACCTCCCTGTATCACGCTGACACTCTATAAACTCTCTCTTTATATTTAATCTCAAACATATATCTCTGTGGAGTTATTTTAAAGCTGGCTGTGTCAGATTCTCTCACTCACCGTGGTGTCGTTGCTGCTAACGGACGCTGCTGCACGTTAGCTCCCCGGTCTCGGCAGCATTGGAGGGAGAGGACACGCCCACGATAAAGAAAGAGCGCCGCTGATTGGAGGGAAGTTGCGTGTGACTATGATTACAGCGAATCAGGAGTGAATGGGCGTGGTCAGATAAGGGGCGTGGTTAGAGCAGAGAGCTTTGAAGTCAACCGTCTGCCCTCAACAGCTGGTTGTGTTTAATTCAGCTAATTTAGAGGCTGATTATATTAATTAAGGAGGGACAGGACACAGGTGTTTCATTATAATATATACTTCATATCACAATGGGAATATTAAAGTGTTATCTCTTAGAAAACTGAACATTTTACATGTACTGTGAAGAGACTAGTGTCTGTTCTTCATACTGTGTATGTTTGTTTTTAAATAACATGGTGCATTTTTTATCATGCAATAACTTACCTTATCTATTTATCAGATAGAAGTGTACATCGTGTGTATACATCTGTAATAGTTGCCATATTTTATTTTATTTTATTTTACTTTATCTTATTTTACTTTACTCTATTTTATTTTATTTTATTTTATTTTATTCTATTTTATTTTATTTTATTTTATTTTACTTTACTCTATTTTATTTTATTTTATTTTATTTTATTCTATTTTATTTTATTTTATTTTATTTTATTTTACTTTACTCTATTTTATTTTATTCTATTTTATTTTATTTTATTTTATTTTATTTTATTTTATTTTATTATATTTTACCTTTGTCATTGCTATTATTATTGTTATTATATTTTTTAACTATGTTAGTACATTGTTGTATTCCCCCGTCCCGTGCTGTAAGCTGCTGTAACAAAAGAATTTCCCCCAATGGCGGACAAATAAAGGATATCTTATCTTATCTTATCTTGTCAGGATGAGATCACATGCTGCAAAAGGTTGCATGAGAATTACAGGGTAAAGACATGGTAAGACTCAGTCTGACCCCATCTTAATCCACCATGAGCATTGGTGCAATGCTCATGGTGGATTAAGATGGGGGACTAGCTAAATACTGCAAGCACCTTGCAGTATTTAGCTAGTTACAGCAGAGAGGACAAACTTCCTTTAACAGGCAGAAACCTCCAGCAGGACCAGACTTATGTTAGACACACATCTGCTGAGACCGTGTTGGAGAGAGGGATAGAGGAGAATAAGAGAGTGAGGTGATAGTGATGATACGAAGCTGGAGTCTGGAACGTCCACAGCAGGAGGACGTCTACGGCAGCTCAGAGGAACCTACGAGACAAGGGAGCTCAGGGACTCCAGAAAGGTCTATGGTTAGTAACTTTAATGGGACAGGAAGAGTTAAAGTGAGAGACAGGCAGAGAGAGGAGAGAGAGGGAAAGACAGGATCTCAGTGTGTCAGTCTAAGCCTATAGCAGCAGAACTAAGACCTGGTCCAAGCCTGATCCAGCTCTAACTATAAGCTTTATCAAAAAGGAAAGTTTGAAGCCTACTCTTAAAAGTAGAGAGGGTGTCTGCCTCCCGGACCCTGACTGGTAGATGATTCCAAAGGAGAGGGGCCTGATAACTGAAGGCTCTACCTCCCATACTACTTTTAGAGACTTTAGGTACGATGAGCAGGCCTGCATGTTGGGAGCGTAGTGGTCTAGAGGGGTAATATGAGGTCTTTAAGATATGAAGGTGTCTGACCATTAAGAGCTTTGTAGGTCAGAAAACGTAACACTTACCTGTTCCTCATTCCTGTGGATTTTCTAGGTCCCTTCACAAACTTTAGGGTCCAATCATATTTCATTTGTCATAGTTTGCCATTTTAAATAAACCGGATCTGATAGGTTTCTATTCTAGTCAATGTGTTAACTTCCACTGGATCCACTCCGCAGGTCGGAGTCCTCCGGATCAGATACACAAGACTTCTATTTGTGCCGGGTGCCGGAGCACGACGCATCAACTGAACAGAGCAGATGGAGCGGGACAGGAAGTCAGGTTTCACCAAAATAAAATGAAAACACAATCATTGAGAAAGTTGTAAAATATGGTGAGCAGTAAAACACAAATCAAAGATGAACTGTTAAAAACTGTTTATTTTTGGATTAACACTCCATCTTTTTTTAACAATATCACATTCATTAGCTTTTTTTGGAACATATACTGTAGCTTCACTTTAGTCCCCGGACACTGGGGGAAATACTGTCGATACATTCACAGCCAGGTTAAAACACAAAGCACACATTCACATTCATCTCACAGCACTACATCAGACATAAAACACACACACGGTGTTATTCACAGCCTTTCTTTTCTCAGGTATGAGAGCGTTTCCACGACACACTGACGCTTTAACAAAGTCAAACAACAACACAAACACTTCCTTTAAGTTGAGATGTTTGCTACAAGACTGGATACAGACTTCACCTCAACCAAAAGTTACATCAAATCAAATTTACATCTTCTCTCATAGAGGACAAACTGTGGTGCAAACACCACCTGAATGTGGGAATGGATGCATTCAGATGAACACACGTAGCAGTTTGTGATTAGCTTTACATTTCACCCTTTAACTTTAACACATACAACAACCCAGAGGTTCTAATAGCTGCTCAGGAATATTTAGATCCTTATATTTATACTTCATATGAACACTAGCTCTCATTCTGACCAATGAGGGGACACATTTCTTTATCATATGGACATATTACACTGTGTCATGATGTGGATGACAGACTGTGATCTGTTTCAGTGCTTTTTAAATCTTGGTGACTTTGTTTTTGTCCGAGCTCTGAAAGGAGCCGACATCCCCGCGTAGGGAGCGGAACATGCTCCCCTTCAGACTGGCCTGCTTCTTCGTGATGCGGTAGATCTTTCTGAGGATGGCTCGGCGCAGCAGGATGTAGACCCACGGGTCCAGGATCTGGTTGCAGGTCGCCATCCTGACACCTGTGATCATTAGCTGCCTGTAAGTTTGTCTGTCACTGCCGAGGGAGTCGCTGTAAGACTGTATGGCCGACATCAGTCCAAAGATCTGAAGATGAGAGATAGAGAATATATTAAAAAACAAAGTTGATTAATTATAGTTTATGTACTTAAAGAGGTTTTACAGACTTCAGTTGGTCTGTGTCGTCTTTGAACATGTAAATAGTGTCAGCAGTGCTCATAATGCAGCCGACCAAGAAGTTAAAATGGTGTTAAAATCTTTTAAACATGAGAAATCTGATTAATGAAATGTCCCCTTCAGTTGAAACATGTCTGAAAAGATTAATAGAAAATGTGTTTGTATTATAAACGATGGCTGCAGCGTATAACTGCAAAAACAGGCGATGCCTTTGATGCTACTAGAATTAAAGGAATTATTAATATTATAGCCAAAATATGTGACATATTTTAACTCTATTAAAACCTTTTAATTTATCATTTTAATGTCATTTTATTATTTTATTTATTTTTAACTCCTTAATTGTTATCTAATTATTATTTCTAATTATTAATCTGAGACTTTAATCTCTACCTTTTTTATTGTCTTAATATTTATTTGATCTTTTATTGACTTATTCCTTCAATATTTCCCTTTGTTGTTTATTTATATACATTTGATTGCAATAAGTGTGTATTACTCTCCACGTCTAAATCCATTTCTGCTTTATGTTTAACCATTTCATCTTTTTAAAAAAAATCAGTGTAAAGCGGGGTTTCCCAAAGTGTGGGTCTGTGTTTTTGTTTTTTAAAGTGATCTAAAAATAGTACATTTTACTCATTATAGTAAAAACATGGACACAAACAGGAGCTAAACTTGAAATAAAACCTTGAAAATATAAAGTGTAATGAGTTTTCTGCCTTTCTTTGTTTCCAGATGACTCCTAAGTTTAGAGTTAGTGAACAGTTCATGATCTAAAGCAGGGGTGTCCAAACCTTTTTCAAAGAGGGCCACATATGATGTTGTCAGAATACCTCAGGGCCAGTGGCTCCTACTGAGACTTAGGAATCCCAAAAGTTGTATATGAAATATTTATTTAATAACAATCATTTTAAATTTTGTCTCAATAAATCAGTAACTAGGTAGTCCTCAGTTCTCCACAAACCATGTACACATGAGCAAACGTTATCTTCTTCTGGAGGAAAATGTTTCTCATTAGGGTCGGGCAATGTGGGAAAAGTATTGTATCATTATTTTCCTATGTCAGGATCATGATCTAGATTTCATCACACTTCTTTTTTATGTGGTTTTTAAGACTTTTCTGACCAGCAGGAAACATTTTAAGAACAAAATAATTATTGTCCTGAGTTCTGAACATTTTTGATGCACCAAATTTTGCCTTTTCTGCACAATTTCATAATTTTGATCTTGTCTTGTGTCCTCTTTTGTGTCTTCTGAACTTTTAGTGTTCATAAAGAACATTTTCACATCATGATAAAAACATTCATTTGAAAACTTGTCAACTTTAAGAGTTCTTGTGTTTCTTCTTTACTGCCGTCTTGCAGAATTCACACTGCTTTGGCTTTAGACATGTAGTCCATATGAAGCTTTTTGAGATGTTTCTGGATCCACTTTAGTTTTGTTTGTAGAAAGAAACTGTGATTCATTTCTTTGCTATAAATAACACAATTTAAGATGGAAGCTTGGGGCCATAAATAAATGGACCTTGGGCCGCAATTGGCCCCCGGGCCGTACTTTGGACACCCCTGATCTAAAGCATCAGTAGCAGCAGGTTCATTCATAACACACAGGAAACACAGACACATGCTCATATAGGGAGGGTCACTTTCTGCAGAGCAGCTAAATGAAGACACATTACATCACTCTGAGGGACAGGGGGGTCACGAGTCTTTGGCATCTATATCTGGGCTGAAAAGTTTGGGAACCCCTGCTGTGAAGCACATTCATTTAATTGCATTTGATTAGTATGAAAGGTGATCTTTATAATAAAGCTTGATTGATTCATTTTCAAGCTTTAACCGTGAAATATCTGAGACACTTGTTGCAGGGGTTTGATGAAGCTCAAGATTAAAGATGAAATAATAAAAAGAAATGTTGCTGTAGCAATAAAGCAACTCAGGAAGCATTCAGTTCAACACATTAATTCATTCTAATTAACTTGAAGTGCCTTTTTATTGTATTTATGGGCATAACAGCTTTACCTGCATTAATAAAAAAAACAATACTTGCTTTATATAATTTTGTTAAATGTTGTAACATTCATAACTTTGCAAAAAAGTTTCCAACGGTTAGGAAATGTTAAATTATGCAAAAGAGGTGAAATAAAAGGATAACAAATCTAAGAGGAAAATGAAGAAGAAGTTAAACTCTATGATCCTTATTGTAGGGAAGTGAAAAAGGGAAGCTGCATGTTTTGGGGTTTTATACAAAGTTTGGAAGTATTAAATAAGACAGGTTTGGTTCATGCATCAAGGTAACAGACCTTTAAAGTCCTCCATCTGACTTGCAGTAATAATAATAAATTAAATATAATTTTAAAAGCTGTAAATACTGGACAAAATGAGTCCTGTTTAAAGAAGACTCTTTCATAAAGACTCAATAATAAATGCAGTATTTGGAGGTTTTGTGCCCCTGCAGCTCTGAAGGTCTAATGTTGTTACTGTAGTTCCCCTCACTCACCAGCAGAGGGCTCCAGCAGATACAAGAAGTGACCATGATGCCGACCAGCTGCACCACCATCTCCGTGTCGTGGGACCGGGCCGAGCACCTCTGAGTGCAGGACTTCTTTTTTAGCCGTGCTCTGATTAACGTGATCCCGCTGATGGTGTTACACACAAAGGCCGAGGCCAGAGAGCTCAGAGCGAGTCCAGAGAACAGCACCGCAAAGGCCAGGTCTGTCAGCTCGGTGTCCTCCATGACCCTGATGAAGCACCAAGTCCCCGGGTACTGATCCGTGTACACACCCAGGTGGAAGTAAGGCATGAGGGCCACACAGAGAGCCATGAGCCAGATCATAGTCAGTGCCACCTTCGTCCGTGCGGTGGTCACCAGCCGGGCGTGCAGCAGAGGCTTGGTGATACCCAGGCAGCGCTCTGCGGCCATGGCACACCCGAGGAAGAGCGGGCACAGGCCGAAGAAGACCATGCATCCTCCCAGAAACAGGCAAGAAGCATCTGGATCACCAGGGTCCCTTTGGAGGTTGGTGGCAGCGTCTGCTGTGGAGTAGTTCCCCGCTGAGTATCTGCTCAGCACGAGGGCCCCGGTGATCACGTGTCCTGCAAGATCTGTGGCCACCAGAGAGCTGGCGAAGAGCAGGAAGGTGGCCTTTGACCTCCGGCGGAAGCGGTTGTACGCCTTGGCGAGGATGATGAGGGCCACAACGTTGAACAGGATCCCCAGAGTCATGGTGAGGCCGGCAGCCGTGGGGTTGTTGGGTAGCCGGGTCACATTGTGCGCCACAGCCTTCATGTCGGGCTCCTGCTGCATGGTGGGGTGGTTAGAGGGAGCTGAGGGGGCGAGGGTGCCCAAGGGGTCTGAGTGCAGCATCACCACTGGGCTCTGGGCCTGATGTGGATCCTCTGGTTAGGAAGATACTGAGAGGAGAAGAGGAGACAAAGGGACCTGATCAGCATGCCTGACACCAAACAGGTCTAAAGAAGGAGGACCAGTCTAATCCTGAACCTCAGTTTGAGCTCCACCTGACAGACCTTATGACTTACTTTGAGCTAAAACTGAAAGTATGTTTCAGTGTTCAGGCTCTCTGCTCTGACTTGTTGGTCCTTGCTCTGAGCGACCTGTTTCTTGAGAAGAGATTAGGGATTTCAGCCACACCCTGATCCTAAAACCTGAATCCCAGCAGCTCAATTAGACCTTCCATTTGAAGACGCGTTTGATAGTCTGACGTAAAACCATCACACGGCTGAGTTTCATAACCCTGATGTGTTTTCATGTCCAATCATTTCCAACGACTCCTCAAACATGCTGCCAACATCACCGCTCAGTGTCTCTCTTCACACTTTATAATAATAATAATAAAAACAGTGACAGTCTGAACAAGTTGGGACAGTCTGTGTTACTCTGACCTCACATTCCTGCTCAGGTATGGTTACCTGCAGGGGCGTGTTGAAACTGTCAACAATGTGGTGCTTAAAAACAACACACACATGCATGTGTTCACGCCGCAGGGAGAATATTTATTTAAATATGACTCTGTGTGAAAGCAGAGGGACAATAGCTGCATATTCTAACACTCTTAATTTACATCTTTGTTTTTACCTTGGTTTGTTTAGTCTGTGCATATTTCTTACTGGTGTCATTGGTTTGGTAAATATACTGCAAATTTATTACATGTTTTATTTCTAATAATTACTGCTCTTTTTGTAATGTTTGCACTTTGCTGCTGAAACATTAAATGTCCCTGATAAGAGACGAATACAGGATTATCTTATCTCTGACTTTAAGAGCCAAGAGTTCATCTAAATGAGTGTTTAGATAGATAGATAGATAGATAGATAGATAGATAGATAGATAGATAGATAGATAGATAGATAGATAGATAGATAGATAGATAGATAGATAGATAGATAGATAGATAGATAGATAGATAGATAGATAGATAGATAGCAGCTTACAACATGGGTCATGAGAATTAGCAATGTACTTAAATAGTTAAAAAATAAAACAATAAAAGTAAAGTAAAATAAAATAATAGTAATACTGATGAGATGAATCTAAAATATGATCAAATAAATAATAAAGTAAAGTAAAATAATAAAAATATAATGTAATAAAACAAAATAAAACAGTAATAATGTTAAGGTGAATCTTAAATAAGATATAATATAAATAAAATAAAATTAAATAAAATTAAATATAATATAATAAAATAAAAATATGATATAATAAAATATAATAAAATAAAATAATAGTAATAATGTTAAGGTGAATCTTAAATAAGATAAAATTAAATTAAATAGTATAAAATAAAATATAATATAATAAAATAAAATAATAGTAATAATGTTAAGGTGAATCTTAAATAAGATAAGATAAAATTAAATTAAATTAAATATAATATAATAAAATAAAAATAGAATAGAATAGAATAGAATAAAATAATAGTAATAATGTTAAGGTGAATCTTAAAAAAGATAAAATTAAATTAAATATAATATAATAAAATAAAAATATAATATAATAAAATATAATAAAATGAAATAATAGTAATAATGTTAAGGTGAATCTTAAATAAGATAAAATAAAATAAATTAAATGTAACATATATTCCCTTTGTACACTTCTATCTAATGAATCCATAGTAGTGCCTGTCAATGCACTGAAAAAATCCCACCAGGTTTTAATGAGCATAAAAGGCATTACTTATGATTGTTAAAAAATATATCTTATTTCTTAAAGTTCTAACAAATATTTGTACCTAATTTTGCTTCTGACACACTTGAAATAATATATAATAATATATAATAATATCCACAGACAAATATTTGCTTTAAAGGAGCATTCTTTCTCTAACGTTCACACTCTCTGTTTTATACTTTGTCACAAAAGTTTCAGTAAATCAAACTTTAAAAGTTGCATTAAAACATTTGACCAAATTTAACATTTCAGCACAGAAAGAGGAAGAAGAAGAAATACCTGAAAATGTCCTCTTGGTGTAATAAATCCATGGAAGTGATCCAGATTTGAGGAAACACAACAGAAGTAAATCCAGCTTCTTGTTGAGTCCTCTCTTGTTGTTTGGAAAAAAATTTCCTCCTCTTAAAAATGTTGAAAGTCTTCCTCCTCAGAAGAATGTGCTCCTCTGTCTCCCTGCACATGCTCGTCCTCTGATACCCTGACTCCACTCTGCTGCTTTTATACGCCTGAGCTGCACCGAGCTCACACCACCTCTGGGTGTCTCAGCGTCCGCCTCTTTGGGAGTCCCTGAAGGCGACAGGACGTGCTTGGCACTCAGAGAGAGGAGAAGGAAAAGTCAAAATCCAGCTGACCTTTCTTCCCTAAACCCTGGTGGGATGAGGATTCACTGGACATGGGAGATACAGGGTCAGTTCTCTGGAAGGACAGATTTAATGTGGACGTGAAGGAATCAGGGTTATTGTGGAGGAACCCTTTGTTTTTTTCTCCCATCCTCTGATACTGGTGAATCAAGAACTCTACTCAGTGCATTTCCTCTGTCTTCAGCCTGTTGCATCCTATCTGTTGAGGAAGACTTGCAAAGAGCGGTCTGTTCTTGCAAAACGCTGAAGGAAACGCAATGCTGGAACCTCCTCCTCAGAACGAGATGAATGCAAACAGACTTTGGCACATCTGTTTTGTGTTAAGACATTAAATTTGAGTTAATTTCATTTGAAAACATGTCTGTAATAAAGCTTTAGATTAAACATGGATTAAATAAAGGCTTACATGTTGAATCTCTCATTAGGAAAGCATGCACAAAGAAAAAGTTAGACTTGAAAGCAGATCTTTTCTGCAGCCAGAGGCTGCAGAAAAGATCTGCTTTCAAGTCTAACTTTATGAGGGATGATGTAGTCGAAATGACTTCACATCAAGTCTGCGTAACTTTTAACTCTATGTTCTATTACCAACAAAGACCCAACACCAAGACCAGGTCAGATCCAGTCCCCTCTCACAGACAGGACTCAGTCTGATCTCATCTTAATCCACCATGAGCAGAGCACTTTGCAGCATTTAGCAAGTTACAGTGGCAAGGACAAAGTTCCTTTAACAGGCAGAAACCTCCAGCAGGACCAGACTCATGTTAGACACACATCTGAATCTGAGACCGTGTTGGAGAGAGGGATAGAGGGAGATGAAGAGAGAGAGAGAGAGGGATAGAGAGAGATGAAGAGAGAGAGAGATGATAGTGGGGAGACGGATAGTAGTAGTTGTAGCAGCTGGAGTCTGGACCACGTCCACAGCAGCAGAGATCCAGAGGAACCTACGAGACAAGGGAGCTCAGGGACTCCAGAAAGGTCTAAGAAAAGAGAGAAGAGAGGGAGACCAGAAGAAAGAAAAAGAGGAGAAGAAATGGGGAAGGAAAGGACAGAAGGAAAGGATGGGATAAGAAAAGGAGACATAAAGGATGAAGAAACATGGAAAGAACAAAGAGGGAAAGTAAGAAAGGAAAAACAAATAAAAGAAAGGAAGGAAGAAGAAATGAAAGAAAGAAGAAGAAGAAAGAAGGGATGAAATAAAGAAAGAATGGAGGAAGGAATGCAAGTTAGGAAGGAAGAAAGAAGGAAAGAAAGAGGGAATGAAATAAAGAAAGAAAGAAAGAAAGAAAGAAGAAGAAAGAAGGAAGGAAGGAAGGAAGGAAGGAAGGAAGGAAGGAAGGAAGGAAGGAAAGAGATGGAATGAAAGAAATGAAGGAAAGGACAGAAGGAAAGGATGGGATAAGAAAAGGAGACAAAGGATGAATAAACATGGAAAGAACAAAGAGAGAAAGTAAGAAAGGAAAAACGAATAGAAGAAAGAAAGGAAGGAAGAAGAAATGAAAGAAAGAAGAAGAAGAAAGAAGGGATGAAATAAAGAAAGAATGGAGGAAGGAATGCAAGTTAGGAAGGAAGAAAGAAGGAAAGAAAGAGGGAATGAAAGAAAGAAAGAAAGAGAGAAAGAAGAAGAAAGAAGGAAGAAGGAAGGAAAGAGAAGGAAAGAAAGAAATGAAGGAAAGAAAGAAAGATGGACGGAGGAATGAAAGAAAGAGGCAATCAAAGAAAGGAAGAAGGTATTAAAGAAAAAAGGGAAAAAAGGATGGAGGAATTAAAGAAAGAAGGAATGAAAGAAAGAAAGAAGGAAACAAAAGAAGGAGGGAGGAATGAAAGAAAGAAAGAAAGAAAGAAAGAAAGAAAGAAAGAAAGAAAGAAAGAAAGAAAGAAAGAAAGAAAGAAAGAAAGAAAGAAAGGATGAATAACAGACCCCAAAAAGGAATCTTCAGCAGAGATCCAGAGGAACCTACGAGACAAGGGAGCTCAGGGACTCCAGAAAGGTCTATGGTTAGTAACTTTAATGGGACAGGAAGAGTTAAAGTGAGAGACAGGCAGAGAGAGGAGAGAGAGGGAAAGACAGGATCCCAGTGTGTCAGTCTAAGCCTATAGCAGCAGAACTAAGACCTGGTCCAAGCCTGATCCAGCTCTAACTATAAGCTTTATCAAAAAGGAAAGTTTGAAGCCTACTCTTAAAAGTAGAGAGGGGGTCTGCCTCCCGGACCCTGACTGGTAGATGATTCCAAAGGAGAGGGGCCTGATAACTGAAGGCTCTACCTCCCATACTACTTTTAGAGACTTTAGGTGCGATGAGCAGGCCTGCATGTTGGGAGTCTAGACTTCATAGGAGTGGTGTCCTGTGCTGCTCTCAGCCTCACTGCACTGAACCTAAACCTCCCTACTCCTCAGACTTCTGTTCCAGTCTCTGTCTGCGAATGATTTCACAGTTTACCAGAAGTCAGACCGGACTCCTGAAACAGGATTTACTCCTGCAGGCCTGACCCGGGGGACTGGCACTGAACTGCACTTTAGTAATATCTCTTTTTTTCCCCCTCGTTGTAGAAGCACAGGACGGACTTACAAACCACCAAGCTGCAGAGTCAGGCGAGGAAACCTGGAGGGTCTCAGGTTATTGCTGAGTCAGGCAGATAATTACACCCAATGAAATTCCTCACACAAAGAAGTCTGCTCAGGTTACCTTTTTGAGGACTCTACTGTACAGGTCTTTGTTCACCTCTTACTGCAGCTGTGTCGACCTTTGACCTGCAGAGCAGCAAGACACACACACAAACCCGTGTGTGCTCCTTTGATTAAAACCTGAGGATGGTGGTGAGGAAAAACTTCAACGTGGCGCTTACTCATGGACACATCTTTGCCTGCAGAGGAGTCCACCATGAGGGACGGATGCAGCTGTAGTAGTACTGGCTGGTGTTCAGTGCATGCCTGTCATGTAGCCATGCTGTAAAACCTGGAGCCTGGCTAAGATTAACACCCCAGCAGGAGAGATGGAAGACTTCATGTTTGTAAATGGACAGGAGAGGCGGAGTCGGCAATGTGCTGTCAGGCTGTTTGGATTAAGAGACAGGAAGTAAGTCTGCTCTTCAACAGAGAAACACTGAGTGATGATGACTATCTCTTGTTTCCCTCAGGAGAGGAGAGAGGGGAAACATGTTGGGGATGGAATATCAGCCCCATTGAGCTGCTTGCTTCATTTCCTGGTCGTCTTTTTGGAGGAAGGATTGAATTCAGTTACAAAACACAGATTCAGCCTCTGTGGAGGATCTGCAGCCTCTCAGTTTATACCTTCATCATCCATGCGGGGATCTGAGGGGACGGGGATGCTCCAGTCACGAGGTTGTGCTCTGATTGGCGGCCTGAATGTTGACCGAGTGGAGGAAGGGAGGATGCAGAGGTGGAAAAACACCAGAACAAACATGGCGAGCGCTCCAGGAGAACACGTCAGTACACTACACGTATGATCTTGAACTGTTGAAGTGTTGCAGCCGCAGTTAAAACGGCATGTCTCTGAGTGGATTTAGCCTCATGTTTAAATTTGTAATTTATTTGTAATTTATTTATAACAGGATAGCCCCTTGAGATGCAGCATCTCGTTTTCAAGGGGGTCCCAAATTACGCGCCCTTATAGCGGGCTGCCCGGGTTCAGTTCCAGCCTGTGGCCCCTTTCCTGCTTGTCATTCCCCCTCTCTCTCCCAGTGTCCTGCTCTATCCACTATCTCTGAATAAAGGTGTGAAAGTCCCAAAATGATAACTTTAAAATCAAAACCCCACCTCCCAAAAAAAACCAGCATGTTTCTGAAATTTGGTGTTGGGGCAATGGTAGGCAAGCGGTCTAAACACGCTCCACATACAGAGGCTAAAGTCCTCGTCACAGAAGGCACTGGTTGGACTCCCAGCCACAACCCTGGATACGTAGTATCCATGATGTCACCCGTGTGTTCCTGAGAGCTGTTCTGAAGTCAGTCGACGAGCCTTATTGGAAATGCTGAACTCAACCAAAAGAGTGTGACGTAAAGGGGCGGGGTTTGAGCCTCCTAGCCAACAGCTATGTTTCCCTCCTGTCAGTCATGTCCTTATAAATAAATTGACCCCCCGTTGATTACACATTACATTTTGATATTCTCTGAATTTGAAATATTCCATTCACGTTTCCTGAGGCTTTAAAAAGTCTGAAGAGGAACAAAGAAACATCTGAGGCATGATGAAGGATGAAATCTGCTGTCAGACTTTTCATTAGATATAATGTGTTGCTCGGCTTGCACGGTGGTGCAGTGGGTAGCACTGGTGCCTCACAGCTAGAAGGTTCCTGGTTCGAATCCCCCCGGGTGGGCGGGTGCCTTTCTGTGTGGAGTTTGCATGTTCTCCCCGTGCATGCGTGGGTTCTCACCGGGTTCTCCGGCTTCCTCCCACAGTCCAAAAACATGCTCACCAGGTTAATTGGTCACTCTGAATTGCACGTAGGTGTGAGTGTGTGCGTGAATGGTTGTCTGTCTCTCTGTGTTAGCCCTGTGATAGGTTGGCGACCCGTCCAGGGTGTACCCTGCCTTCCGCCCAAAGCCAGCTGGGATAGGCTCCAGCCCCCCGTGACCCCTAATGGGATAAGCGGTCAAGATAATGGATGGATGGATAATGTGTTGCTCCCAACACACCCAACACACCCAACACACCCAGCACACCCAGCACACCCAGCACACCCAGTCCTTCTGCTTCCAAGGGATTTCATACCTCACTCAAGCTGCTGACTCCAGAAAGACCGGTTCAGCTAACATATCTGTGACCCAGTCTCTGAGCCAAGCAGCTGTCGCCTGGCACTGACGAAGCCTCTGCTAACACTGTCCAACTTTTCAGGCCTTCTGGTGTAGACTTAAAACACCAGTGATTTGAATAGGCATGCATGCAAAACCACTCCCCCATCCCTGAGAACCTCAGCCTCCTGCCATGCTGTTGTGGTTTTGCTTCGGTGTCAAAGGTTGCAGCCCGGCACGCTAACTGCTCTGTTTTTGGGTTGCAGAAAACCAACAGAGATGTCTGTCTTCGCCCCGGCACCGAAGGACCAAAGAAAACAGTGGTTGGTTTTTATTTTTAACAACAAGGTGCGGCTGCATTTCGTGCTAATTCGTTTGTTTGTGCCAACCGCTTCACCTCGGTCTGCTTTAACAACGAGGGCCGAGCACATAAAGTCCCACACGAAAGGCAACAGAGAAGGAACTTTACTCTGAGTGTTTTTTAAGTGATATTTGGGGCTTTTTCTACGGTGGCCCTGAGAGCTCACAGCACTGCAACTTAAGAAAGCACATGCAAAAACACAAAACACAAGCAAATGAAGAAAACATCTTCATCACTTTGACAACACACGTGCAGCATTTAGAAAACACACCGTAAAGACCACAACACAACGGAAGTGTTTCCAGAGGAATCACAGAAACGTCCCTGAAGCTCGGTCTCTGTCGTCAGAGTCTGTGTTTATCGTGCAGATTTATGTCCAAGTGTTTGTTTCTCTGAGAAGTGAAGTTTAAATTTGATGCTAAAAAGGAGGATCATGACTCCCGCCTTGCCGGGACTTCTTTCTCAAAGTGAGGGAATAGAGTATTTACAGTCTGAGAGGACCAGAGAGCACGGAGCCGGACCACAGCAGACCTGATACGGACCTGACACGGATCTGGTGGAAGTCCTGTGTTAGTTAAGCTTATGAAAGGTGAGCAGACGCAGCGGTTTCATGTTACCATCACAGTCCCGGGGTCCTGATGTGAGCTTCGGTGTCCCTTTAAATGCCTGACTAACTTAAACATGCATTAACCCTTTAGACCTCAGAGAGTCATGAAGCACTCACACCGGCATAAACACTAAATCCTGTTCCTCCACAGTTAGCTCTTTTAGCTAGCAAAGTCCTGCTTGCTCTCAACAGAGACACTTCAGGGTGAGGGTGACATCGACTCTCAGACCATTTCATCTGCACAAGTCTGGTTTCTGTGATGATTCCCGTACTGGTGTGGTCAAGTAACAAGTATTTTGAATCACTGATCCGTTCAGTCCACACAGTCCTTCTGAGGACTCATCCTCTATGTCCCCGTCCAGGAGCAGCTCATCCCCTCGGCTGTGAACTTGGAGGTCTTGGAGGTCTTGGAGGTCTTGGAGGTCTTGGAGGTCTTGGAGGAGAGATAAATGGGGATGTTTTGTTTCCATGGAAGCTGAAATGAGACAACCCAAATCTGCTGAATGAGGCCACAGTGAGCGCTTCTCTGGAACTGTGGTATTTAGAGATACCTTGTCTTTCATTTTTTCCCTTTTTTGGTTCATAAACTCTGATCCCCGAAATCATGAGCACCTCCCCTCTGAACCTTATCTGTTGGGATGAACGAGTCAGACTCTGTGTTTCATCCCTGATTGGAGTTTTATTTGTTTACCCCCCACCCCTCCTCTCTCTTGTGTGATGTGTGTGTTCATCTGACTGTCTCACTTGTCCCTGATCACAGACGTTGTTCTCTAAGATGAACTCCTCGATGTATCAGGCCCTGTGGAGTTGATGGAGTTCAGCTCATCAGGGAGAGCTCTTCTGCAGGAATGACATCCTCCTCTGGGGGTAAAAAAATCCAGCAGCCTGCAGGGTTTGTCTCACACTGACAGAAGCTTCTCCTCTCTTCTCACACTTAAACAGAATCACTGTTGATATCTGGACTGCTGCAGAGCTGAAGTGTCTAACATTTATCATGGCTGACTGTTTCACACTCACACAGCATTTGTTGTGACAGAATATTCACCAAACTTAGAAACATGAACTCTAAATCTCTCTCTTTTGTTTGTGTCTCTTCCAGACAGGACTCAGTCTGATCTCATCTTAATCCACCATGAGCAGAGCACTTTGCAGCATTTAGCAAGTTACAGTGGCAAGGACAAACTTCCTTTAACAGGCAGAAACCTCCAGCAGGACCAGACTCATGTTAGACACACATCTGCTGAGACCGTGTTGGAGAGAGGGATAGAGGGAGATGAAGAGAGAGAGAGATGATAGTGGGGAGACGGATAGTAGTAGTTGTAGCAGCTGGAGTCTGGACCACGTCCACAGCAGCAGAGATCCAGAGGAACCTACGAGACAAGGGAGCTCAGGGACTCCAGAAAGGTCTAAGAAAAGAGAGAAGAGAGGGAGACCAGAAGAAAGAAAAAGAGGAGAAGAAATGGGGAAGGAAAGGATAGAAGGAAAGGACGGGAGTAAAGGAGACATAAAGGATGAAGAAACATGGAAAGAAAGAAAGAGAAAGAAAGGAGGAAGGAATGAAAGGAAGGAAGGAAGGAAGACAGATGGAAGGAAGGAAGGAAGAAAAGAGAAGGAAAGAGAGAAAGAAAGAAAGAAAGAAAGAAAGAAAGAAAGAAAGAAAGAAAGAAAGAAAGAAAGTAAGAAAGAAAGAAAGAAAGAAAGAAAGAAAGAAAGAAAGAAAGAAAGAAAGAAAGAAAGAAAGAAAGGATGAATAACAGACCCCAAAAAAGGAATCTACAGCAGAGATCCAGAGGAACCTACGAGACAAGGGAGCTCAGGGACTCCAGAAAGGTCTATGGTTAGTAACTTTAATGGGACAGGAAGAGTTAAAGTGAGAGACAGGCAGAGAGAGGAGAGAGAGGGAAAGACAGGATCCCAGTGTGTCAGTCTAAGCCTATAGCAGCATAACTAAGACCTGGTCCAAGCCTGATCCAGCTCTAACTATAAGCTTTATCAAAAAGGAAAGTTTGAAGCCTACTCTTAAAAGTAGAGAGGGTGTCTGCCTCCTGGACCCTGACTGGTAGATGATTCCAAAGGAGAGGGGCCTGATAACTGAAGGCTCTACCTCCCATACTACTTTTAGAGACTTGAGTACTGTTCTTTATATAAAAACATGATCTGATCTCATCTTAATCCACCATGAGCAGAGCACTTTGCAGCATTTAGCAAGTTACAGTGGCAAGGACAAACTTCCTTTAACAGGCAGAAACCTCCAGCAGGACCAGACTCATGTTAGACACACATCTGCACCTGTAATTCATTCATTCATTCACAGGACTCTAACCTGCCTCCCACTTGGTCCACGTTATCTCTGCTGCTCAGATGACCAACATCACCGAGCTGCTCACATTATCATTCCTGCCTTTCAGCGAGTGAGGATCATGAACGGACACTTCCTTGGCTCAGTGAAGTGTGAAATATCTGCAGCAGCAGAGCAGAGACTACTTATGATTCGGCTGCTGTATAAATCAAATGAAAAGTCCATTAGAGGAGAGAAATGTGAACGCAGGCTTCATTCAGAGAGTGGGAGAGACTGCAGCTCTCTGAGAGGGTCTGCTGTAAGTACAGAGGAGTCACTGCGTTGATGCATGACTCTATCTGCTCCTTCTGATTCCAGCTAAGCTTTCTCCTGCTCTGGAGTTCAGAGGTGAGATGTTTTTATGAGGCTGTTGATGTAAAATGAGTCATTATGTAACGGTAACCTGCGGGGGGGGGGGGGGGAGCTTCATCAAAGAGAGTGAAACGTCCAGCTGGGACACCCACGGGTCAAGTTTACTGAGAGCCGCTCCAAGCTCAAAATATTATCCAGACTTTTCTTTTTAAATAAAAATCACTTCAAAGTAAAATCTCTCTGATCGTGAGTCCTCCAGAGAGTTCTCTCAGTTCCTTCCCTTTCTCTAAAAACATCCATGCCTGAGTTATTCTAAGCTCCTCAGTTTCAGCTCCAGGCTCCAACAGTCATCTTGTTTCTTCTTGTCCTTGCCCTTAACCGTCCTCATGTTGTCCTGAGTGGTAGACAGGGTTGGTGTTTTGTTTATCTCAGTGCCTCCTCTGGTTTGAAACAGCTTTAATACCATCCATCCATCCATCCATCCATCCATCCATCCATCTATCCATCCATCTATCCATCCATCCATCCATCCATCCATCCATCCATCCATCCATCCATCCATCCATCCATCCATCCATCCATCCATCCATCCATCCATCCATCCATCCATTATCATGACCGTTTATCCCGTTAGGGGTCACGGGGGGCTGGAGCCTATCCCAGCTGGCTTCGGGCGGAAGGCAGGGTACACCCTGGACAGGTCCCCAACCTATCACAGGCTTTAATACCACTGTTACTCAATTCTGATTGGCTACAGGATGTCCGTAATTCCAGATGAAGCTCTTAAAAATGAAGAATCTGTACTCAGGTGTTACAGGTCTGGGTTTTCAGCAGGGAGGGGGTTCTGATTCTGTTTTTAGTCTGGAGAAAAAAGTCCTTATCTTTGGATCAAGAAAGAAAGAAGATCCGCTGTAACATCTCAGCTCCCATCTGACCAAGCGGAAACCTCTAGAGATGAAAAAGGAAGGCCGCAGTTCCTCCAGTGTCCACTTGAGGCCGTCTCCAAAAGCAAAGGAGTCCCCATTAACACCCATGTTAAAATGTCCAACTTTACAGCCCAATATAAAATGTTTGCAGTCTGGAACTGAAACAGTAAACGTCTTCATGCTTCATTTATTTATTCAATCCCACTTTGAGAGGGGTTTACTTTATAATAACTCATTCAGTTTCATCTATTAAGGCTAAAGAGTTCTGCATAAATTAGCATCATTGTGAGCGTGGCTGTAATTATTGAGTTGGGTCAGCATTTCCAATATGGCGACCCCTTTCATTGGGCTTCAAAAAGCCCCTCACTGAGACCAGGTCCATGTTTTATTCAGTCTATGAATCCGACCCTGACTGAGTTATCTCTAGAAGTATGCCTGTGCAGCCGTTTCAACATGAGCAGCAAATCTGTTTGAGTTGTGTCCTGGAGTGCATCACGAATGAAGGCTCAGACCTCCATTCAACAAACCAGCATTTTTAAAGCAGTCTTCTTCTCCTCTTGAGGACAGACCTGACAAAGCTTGACTTCTTCTGTCTCCAATCCCCTGCGGTCCGGCTTCGTACTCTCTCCTCCGTCAACACCCACCGGTTGTGTTTCCAGGACCTCCGGACAGCTGGAGTCATGTGACCGAGGTTTCCCCACAGTAATCCCTGAATCAAGGATTCTCCTCCTCCTCCTCTCCTCATCCATGTTGTCTTTCTGGTCCTCTGAAAACCTCTGACCTGTTGACTCCAGGCCTGGCTCCGCTCATCATGACTTTGGTTTGTTGTTGTAGTTAAGTGAAATACGATCTGGTGATAACACAGAGTCTTTTATTCTGAAAATTAACCGGATGTTTTCATTTGGTTTTGGTGAAACCTGACTTCCTGTCCCGCTCCATCTGCTCTGTTGAGATTGATGCGTCGTGCTCCGGCATCCGGCACAAATAGAAGTCTTGTGTATCTGATCCGGAGGACTCAGACCTGCAGGATCAGAGACGCAGCCGGAATGCAACGGAGCGGATCCAGTGGAAGTTAACACAGTGACTTGAATAGAAACTGATCAGAATCCGGATCGGAGACGGACCGGACACAGATCTGGTGGAATTTGGCTGTAGGTCAACAAAGGCCCAAAGATGATCTTGTTGGATTTTCCTGCCTGTGAATTATGTTCACACTGATTCCATGAGAGGAAGATCTGAGCTGCATCAATATGAAATCATGAATATTAAACATGTTCCATATTAATGGTCAAAGTTCCCGTTGTGTGAGAGGAACCCCGATGATAGCCGAGCACCCAGCCTGTGGATTGAAAGATAGTAAACTCAGAGCTTAGAGGGACGTCAGAAATAAAGGACCAACATGTTGATGTGTGTGCTCTCACATTTTAAAAACCTTTTCCTGTGGGCCGGTCTTTAAAAAAAGGAGCAAACAAGTTACACAACATTAAGTGGCTCAAAGTTAATCTGTATCTACATCTCTCACTGGAGTTGGCGTTCCTCGTCTGACTTCCCATAACAGCTGAAAAGAGACCTTTCAGAAACCACTGGAGACTCTCACTGAAGTGTGAAGTCCAAATTACTAATTCTTCTCTGCTTGGTTTTTCCACAGGAGTCCAGTCACTTGTTTGACTCTGGATTTGCTGAGTCCCACAGCATGTCAACACGAGTCAAACTAAATAACAGAGTCTGCAGAACAGAGAGGACGGCTGAGGACACACAGGGCAGGTTTAGTAATCTCACCAGACGAGGTGTTTTAGTATTTAAGAGCCAGATTTCCCCCCCGATCTTTAAAGGTGACATATCATGCAGAATGTACTTTTTAATGGTTCTCTCCCTGAAATCTGTGTCCCTGTCTACAAACCCCCTGAAAAGTCAAAGACTCCATTCTGCCCCTGTTCTGATTTCTCCACCTTTCTGTAAATGTGTGCTGAAACCAGCCGTTTCAGTTTTCAGTGTTTTTCATACGTCACAACGCCATCCGGTCTGTAACAGGAAGTCAGAGCTCGGAGCTTGTTCAGCCCATAGACTGTATAAAATACAACTCAACCCCTCCTCCGTTTTTCATTCCCTGCACACATGTGTGCTAACAAGGAGCTTAGGAGGGAGGCATGCTAGTTGTAGGCTGTCTTAATAAACACAAAGGTCGCTTTGACTCCCCACGTCTGCAGATTTGAAGATCTAGTGGATGATTTTTAGTTTGCATGGAAAAGTGCTAGCGCTAGTTAGCATAGCCACATAGCTACATGTTCATAGCTGTGTACCAAGACACACGTCGACATGCTGACAAATAAAACAACAAGAAACACAGAATCTGTGACCAATGGTTCAGAAAGGTCCTGCTGCAGGCGCCTCTCCGTCAGGATCAGATTCTGGATCAGATTCAGAGGGTTGAAGTAACGCGGGTCTGTGAGCAGCCGTGTATATTCAGCCAACATGTAAACATTAGATCAACGTGCTGGACGGCCGAGGCCACGCCCACTTCCTGAGGGGGCGTGGTCAGAGAGCTCATTCTCATTTAAAGGCACAGACACAGAAAACAGCCTGTTCTGAGCAGGGCTGAAAAAGAGGGGTTTACAGGCAGACCAGAATCTGATTTCAAAGTGTTTTTATGAGCATAAACTTTAAAGACATGTTTTGAGGACCTCTTAGACCAATATATGTTGATGAAGAGGAGCATGATATGTCACCTTTAAGAGTGTAATTAACATCTGAAATCATCACATCACACTCTAACTTCACATGAATGCTGCCCTATAAGTCCTGAATGAGTCACCTCTCCTTGGAACCTTATTTGTCCTCGTCTCCCCTCACCCGGCGCATATTTAGCTCACTATTATCTGTTATGTAACTGATTCTGTCTGTCGTGGCTCATTACCTCTGGAGACAACAGTGACACAACCGCTGAGGACTTCTGAGGGAGCTGACTTTAGGGAAAGTCACTTTTATCCAAACAGACCGTTAGCAACAGGAGCATCACAGCTGGAGGGAGAGTAATGTGTGTGTACTTCACCCAGACTGAAATATCTCAACTGTTATTATAACCCAGAAAGATTGGAAGCAGAATCTGGTGGTTTGCAAATCATCTAAAGTCTATATTTAGTATGAAACTGTATGAAGACAACATATCAAATACCAGCATTGAATGTTTCCAATGGGGGACGAGTCCGGACTACAGGCAGGCCAGTTCAGCACCTGGACTCTTCTACTACAGAGCCATGCTGTTGTAGTCCGTGCAGAATGTGGTTTGGCGTGGTCTTGCTGAAATCTGTATGGTCTTGGGAAGCTACCCATGCCATGGACTCTGATGATCCCCATCCCATCAGGGATGCTGGCTTTGAGCTGAGAGCTGATGACAAGCCGGGTGGTCCCTCTCCTCTTTAGAGCGGAGGACACAGGGTCCAGGATTTCATCAGACCACAGGACAGCTTTCCCCTCAGTCCATCTTAAACCGGCTCAGGTCCAGAGAAGACTCTGTGGTTCTGGATCAGGTCTGTTTTTATTGCAGTGACTTCCACTACAGAGTCATGTCTGTTTTTAATGCAGTGACTTCCACTACAGAGTCATGTCTGTGTTTAATGCAGTGACTTCCACTTCAGAGTCATGTCTGTGTTTAATGCAGTGACTTCCACTACAGAGTCATGTCTGTGTTTAATGCAGTGACTTCCACTTCAGAGTCATGTCTGTGTTTAATGCAGTGACTTCCACTACAGAGTCATGTCTGTGTTTAATGCAGTGACTTCCACTACAGAGTCATGTCTGTGTTTAATGCAGTGACTTCCAGTACAGAGTCATGTGTGTGTTTAATGCAGTGACTTCCACTACAGAGTCATGTCTGTGTTTAATGCAGTGACTTCCACTACAGAGTCATGTCTGTGTTTAATGCAGTGACTTCCAGTACAGAGTCATGTGTGTGTTTAATGCAGTGACTTCCACTACAGAGTCATGTCTGTGTTTAATGCAGTGACTTCCACTACAGAGTCCTGTCTGTGTTTAATGCAGTGATGTTAGTGAGAGGTGGTGGATGTGTGTGTGATGCTGGTCTTTGTGTTGGACGTCCTCCAGAGTTGTTTCCTTGTTGTTTTGTGTTTCTTCCTGGATTCCTCCTGACCTGTGCGACCTGTTTTCAGCTTGTTTTTGAAGCATTTATCTAAAGATCCTGTTACTGAGAGTCCGCTTTGAGTTCAATCTGCTCTTTCACGTTTCCATCAGCACACTTTTAATTTGGTCCGTGCAGAAAACCTCACCCAGAGAGGGAGCACACCGCGGCTCACAGACACTCCTTGTTGGATGGTGGATCTGCAGGGCTCGTTCTTGTATGAGCTCTTACATAGTTTGTTTGGACTCACCCCAGGAGTGCTGGGCCCTCCTCATTGCCTCACATCATTACACTTAATGGGCAGATTTACAGATTCATAGACTCCCTTTACAACACATGCCTGCTGTTCACGGCTCATACCTGGGATTCAAACATCACTTCAGTCTGAGTTATAAAAAGCACTGTTTCTTTCAGCTAATGGAATTTTCCAGAGTTGTTGCACGTTTACACTTCGACCCCCACAAATTACATATTCTAAACCGAGCTGCCAGCCATTGTCCCTGAAGTGTTTTGGATATATCACAGAAATGCTCGGGCCGCACCTCCTAGGCCGTCTTTGGTTTCTCCTCCTTTCAGTGAGCTCTAAAAGCCAACGTGTGGAGATAATTGTGAAGTTAATTTTCTCGCCACAATTGCTGCCTGGAAGTCAGAAATACAACTCAAAAATGTGCAGCATGTTTTGGGACAGCAGGCAGCAGGAACTTTGTGCAGGCTGAGGTTCATCTACCCCAAATGGCATGCAGCCGCAGCAAAAGACTGCTCCTTCCTACGAAGTGGGACTCTTTGTGCACACTTCTCAATAAATCAGGCTAATGAAGCCGATTATATTTAATAATGTGGTTTACTGCCCCTCCTGTACAATAAAACATCCAGTGAATTACAGTCGCACCCCCAGGCAGCAGAGTGTGTTGACATGGTTATTATTGTCCAGTGTTTGTGTCTATTAAAAAGACGTGTGAGTAAAAGTATTTAAAGTATGTAAGTAAAACAATGAGAGATGCATGTCACCCCAGGGACTGAGAGAACACCTTTCTGCCTGCTGTAGGAAGACTGGACTCTGCAAACACTAACAAAGAATATCTACAGGGACACGCTCCATTCCCTGGAAACATGTTTGGTTCAAACAGAGCCAAAGCTAAAATTAGTCAAACTGGAAAATTCAACAGAAACCTTAAAATGATTTAAAGCTTCTTATAACAGCACTGCAAACATGATGACCCAGTTTCTCCCTGGGAAAGAAACCCAAACATCTTAACGACAAAAACATTCAGAATAAAGAGTCAGAACTTCAAGATTTAAAGACACATTCAAAACAGAACACATCCAAAGTCATCACTAAGTACATAGATCAGAATGTTGACTTAAAACGCCACTGTTATTTCAGCTACTGTCTCTTTAAGACCCCCAGCATTCCGGAACCAGCATTCTAGAACCAAGCATTCCGGAACCCAGCACTATGGATCTCAGCATTCCAGAATCAAGCATTCTGGATCTCAGTATTCCGGAATCCAGCATTACAAAAAACAAGAATTCTGGATCACAGCATTCTAGAATCCAGCATTCTGGAATCCACTGTTCTGGATCTAAGCCTTCTGGATCTCAGCATTCCGGAACCCAGCATTCTGGATCTTGGCATTTCAGAATCCAGCATTCTGGAATCCAGCATTCTGGATCAGAGCCTTCTGTAATCCAGCATTCCGGACCCTTGCATTCTTGAACCCAGCATTCCGGAATCCAGCATTCCGGAACCTAGCATTCTGGAATCCACTATTCTGGATCTCAGCATTCTGGATCTCAGCATTCTGGATCTCAGCATTCTGGATCTCAGCATTCCGGAATCCAGCATTTTAGATCTCAGCATTCCTGAACCCAGCACTCTGGATCTCAGCATTCCGGAATCCAGCATTCCAGAAAATCAGCATTCTAGTTCTCAGCATTCCTGAACCCAGCATTCCGGAACCCAGCACTCTGGTTCTCAGCATTCCGGAAGCCAACATTCCAGAAAACCATCATTTTAGATCTCAGCATTCCGGAATCCAGAATTCTGGAATCCAGCATTCCCAAGCAGCAACCTCCGGTCTCAAAATATTAAGCCAATGCATTACTGTTAAAAACTGCCGTTCTGGGCTCGGACTTAGCCTAATAGTTAACTTGCACACCCATGTAGTGGGTGGCCCAGGTTCAAATCCAGCCTGCGGCCTCCTTCCCACATGTCAATCCCCAATTCTCTCCCAGTTTCCTACACTATCCACTCTCCTCTCCTCTAAACATAAAAGTTTAAAAGCCCAAAAATATAACATTGAAAAAAAACCTGCAGTTCCTTAAGCGTCCACTAGAGGGCTGGCTGCAGAAGCACCAGAAACCACATACACACCCATTCAAAGAAGCCGATCTTTACAGCAGAAATAAACATGTTTACAGCCTGGTTCAAAAAAGCTCATTTCTCTATTTGCACACACTGTACGGCAGGGGGTGAAATTTTTTGAAATAGTTATTTTTTAAGATACTAAACGTACGAGTTTTGCCCAAATAAGGGCGTGGCTAGCTTGACTAACAGGCGGGAACACTGTAGCTGTTAGCACTGAGACTAAAAGGCCTTAACTGCACCACTTTGCATCTTGTTAGGTGGACTAAAGTTATGTCGAGTCAGCATTTCCAATAACGATAGGCTTCAGAAACATATGGGTGACTTCAGGGAGACCATGTCCAGTCTAGGGTCATTCCAATCACTCCGTTCTTTGACACGGTTTTTGTTTTGCGTCTGTTTTCTGACATTTTCAGAGATTAATAGATATTCTAAAATTCACTTTGAAACTGCAAAGTAGTTTAATGTTACATTCAGCAGGGGGTCTTTGCAGAACTAGAAAGAATGTTAAAAGGAAAGCAGACTCTGGTCTAGTTTGGTTGCAGTCCCCACCTGTGCTGATTTAGCATTTCTACTGATGTAACCACGTAAGACGATCCTCTGAGGTGGGCATTGCAGATTTTCTTTAAACACACTGGATTATTTTGTGAGCCACACTGAACTTCTTAAATGTTTGTGTAAATAAAGCACCATGACGTGCTCAAGGCCAGAAGCTCATTTAAATGTCACAGTGAGGCCTGAACTGGCTGTTTTAAGGTCCACAGAGTCGAGTCCAAACTCTTATAAAGACCTCATTCACAGAGTGCCAGTCGGAGTGCAGCAGCCTCTCCTGCCTGCGGCCGCCTGATGGAGTCCAGATGCTGCAGACTCTTCGGTTCAGCACATCAGACCGACACAGACTCTATCTGTCCCATCACATCCTCACAGATCCAGATTTGTATTTTAATCTTTCTGGAGTAACTTCAATAATTAAATGAATCTGGTCCAGATACAGCTTGCTAAATTAAGAACAACTGTATTAGTGGGTTAAAGGTTACAGCTGGTTGAGGTTTAGAGTCTCATAGCTGAAGAACGTTTTAGACTTGTGCTTGATTTCTCCACGTTCACACAGCAGCAACATAATCCAACATAAGTCCAACATAAAGGTATCATTTCAACACTTTGATAAGCTACAATAAAGACATTCAGTGAAATGAGCGCTTACTTCAAAATAAAAGAGCAAATCTTGTAATACATATTAGCTACCAAGAGCTAAGTTGCTGCAGCTAGCTTGTAACATTTAACCTTTTGCATTCCATTACCATTAGCTAACTAGCATCACCATTTTTGGGCTAACATTATCATTCCATTACTTAAATACAGTAGCTCTTTGCTAGCTTACATATCCAATTGAATGCTAACATAACCACATGCTTACTAGCAGTACGGTTTGCCAACTAACTTTATCTCTTAGCTAACATTACCATTTGCTAGTTGTAATTACTGTTTGCTTGATAATATTTCCATTGCTAAGTAACATTAAGGTTTGCGAGCTTGTATTAAAATTTGCTGTTGAACATTTCCATTCATTGAATAACAAACATTTAATTTGCTAACTAAGCTCAGTATTTTACTTGATAACATTACTATTTTCTAGCCAGCAATATATTTGCTAGCTAACAATACTATATGCTAACTCCTCCAGTCTGTGTAACACTAATGCTACATATGCTATCAGTAATGAAGCGGTTTTATGTAACCAACTTTACCATTTACACACACTTCTATTTGCTAGCTAACATTACAGTTTCCAACTGAAATTAACATTTGATAACTAACATTAGCATTTGTTAAAGAACATTATTACTTGCTAGCTAACATTACAATTTGCTGGTTGACATGACTGTTTGCT
>NW_023260193.1:0-33496 GCF_009762535.1 Notolabrus celidotus | reverse complement strand
AAAGAATGAAAGAAAGAATCAAAGAAATACAGAAAGAAAGAAAGAAAGAAAGAAAGAGAAGTTTTTAAGGGTGGGTTTCAGTTTTCAGACACTGTTTCTTCTAAATCAGATAAAAATATTCCTCCTCAAACTCCATGCACACAATGAAACACCTCCTTTAGAGCAGAGCTGGCTTATCCTAAAAAACAACATGACTGAATATTAGTATATCCAGCTCACTATGAGAAGACATTATATCTCAACATGCTCAAACAAAAAGTACAAGATGGTCTTAAACCTAGAGAAGTGCCGTTATAATACAACTCAAATTAAGGTGAATAGATCTCAAATGAAGAAGTTGACATGAAATGTATTAGTGCAGAAATTTTTTTTTGAGTGAAAAAATACTAATTGTTAACATTGCTGTCTTATTCTGAGACTCTAAACTTTAAAATACTGGTCAAATATTGATTAAAATAAGTTTTCCCTGCTTATTCTAAGATCACAGTTTTCTAAATATTACATCTTATTTTAAGAAATCTTACCAAGCTAATTTTCACTTGTTCTATTGGCAGATATTTTTGCTGATTTCAAGATAAAAGTACCTTCAAATACAGTTTTTTTTGGCATTTTTTCCAGTGATGCCACTGCAGTATCCGATCTCTCCATCATCAGATGTGATATCTTCGCAGCACTCTGTCAGAGTGTTTTTATTCTCCGAGGCACAGAAAAACGCTTGTCCCTCTGAGCTCTCAAATGACACCCTAACAAATCTCCTTTCAGCCCACTCTCTCTTCAGAGACAGGTACACATTCTTGAATCAAAGCCTCCTCAATGCCACCTCCTTTACAGAAAACGCATTACACACAATCTATTCTTTTTCTCTCAAATGGCTGCAACAGAGGAGGAACTGCATCACACAAATTACTCTGACAGTAGTTTTGTTGTGTGAACATTTGCAAAATGCAAAGACAGCCGTGAAAGGTGAAGGAACAGTCAGAACAAATGGCTTCAAATGTGACAGATTTATGGAGCACAAGGATAGCTTAGCAACATTTTTTTAATTTGTCATCATCCTCAGGGGAGTTTTCTGGGTACTTTTGAAGCTGGGCCTTTTTAGTAATGCATTTAAGTGCCCAATTATCAACAGGTACAAAACATCTGTCCTTTTTAACTTCACTAATGGCTAAGTGGAAAGGTATTTAATAGCAAAAAAGAAAAACAGTTTGTTCACAGGCACTGAACTTGCCAAACACGAGTAAATGAAGCACTGCATAACCCATCAAGCTCCTCTCATATTTATGTATATTCATACATACATTGAATTACTGATCTTGCACTGCTCTGTGCTCTAAGTTGAGCACGTCTTACACAAGACTTCCACAAGATCCGGTTGCGTTTTCAGAACGCAGCACGGAGCAGGACCACTGGACAGCTGGAGTCATGTGACCAGATCCGGATCCAGTGGAAGTTAACAGATTGACTAAAATTGAAACCCCACAGATCCGGTGCCGTGACGGACCGGACATCTCACTACACTGGCTTCCAGTTGCAGCTCGCATCAGATACAAAACTCTAATCATGACTTACAAAGCAGTTACCAAAACCGCTCCAGTTTACCTGGAACCCCTCATCCAGGTCTACTGCCCTTCTCGCCCGTTACGCTCAGCCTCTGAAAAGCGCCTAGTGCTTCCAGCACACAAGGCCTCAAAATCACTAGCTGGACTCTTCTCTTCTGTTGCCCCTAAATGGTGGAATGAATTGGCCAACTCCATTCGATCTGCAGAGTCCCTCTCTACTTTCAAAAGACAGCTAAAGACCCAGCTCTTTAGGAAGCACTATGCACTTAGCTAGACTGTTCTCCACTGTTGTCCCCAGTGGCAGATCATGTCTTCCAGCTACAGTTGACTCACACTGTCCTGCTCTACTCTGGGAATCTGTGTTCAGGTCTTGAGTGACCCAGCACTTGGTACTTTGGTCATTATTGTGGTGATGTTAATTGTTGATGATGATAACGGAAGGTCTTAAATTGTTTGGTTGCTTGATTGTAGATGTTCCTTATTTTGAAAAAATAAAAAAATAAAAAAAATAAAAATAAAAACCTTACTTACTTTTGTGCATTGCCTTTACACTGCTTGGCAGTACATGCACCCAAATTGACTTGAAGCACTTTGTTCCTCTTACTGATCTTGATCCCTCTTGTCTAGATCTTTGCTTGTGTTGTTCTTGTTCTCGTATGTACGTCGCTTTGGATAAAAGCGTCTGCTGAATGACATTGTAACATTTAACATTGTAACATTGATCTAGTGGAATTTGGCCGTTACATTTACATTATGGTTGTATTTCAATGCTTTTCTTAAAACCCAAAATATTTTGCACAGAACGGATGATCAATCATGCTAGCCGTCAGATGTTATGTCTGTCATTAAGGAGTTTCTTAGGGTCTTCTGAGATGCATCAATGCTTTGTCAGCACAATCAGGGCTTTCGTGCCTCCAACTGTTTCATGTCTGATCGCCACCTCGCTTTGGGTACGTTAATTGAAGGCTATGTTACAAGGGACTTCCACCATTGGCGTCCGGTCCGTCTCCAATCCACTGCGGTCCGGCTCCGGCTTCTCTCATCCGCCAACACCCATCGGTTGTGTTTTCAGAACGCTGCACGGAGCAGGACCGCCGGACAGCTGGAGTCATGTTACAGAGGTATCCCGTGGTAATTACTGCATTAATTAATATCCTGCTCCTCTCCTCATCCATGTTGTCTTTATGGTCCTCTGAAAATCTCTGACTTGATGACTAAAAGCCTGACTCTGACAGTTTGTTGTTGTAGTTAAGTGAAATACGATCTGGTGATAACACAGAGTGTTTTATTCTGAAAATTAACCGGATGTTTTCATTTTGATTTGGTGAAACCTGACTTCCTGTCCCCGCTCCATCTGCTCTGTTGAGATTGATGCGTCGTGCTCCGACATCCGGCATAAATAGAAGTCTTGTGTATCTGATCCGGAGTGCTCCGACCTGCTGGATCAGAGACGCAGCAGGAACACAACAGAGCGGATCCAGTGGAAGTTAACACATTGACTAGAATAGAAACCTATCAGATCCAGTGCCGTGACGGATCGGAGATGTACCTGACACGGATCTGGTGGAATTTGGCCGTTAGAACCTTTACCTGCAAGACTTAAAACAAGAAATGGTAAAAAAGATACACACTTCACTCACTGGAAGGGCGACTAACGAGGCGGGTAAGTAGAGTCACTTTTCGCCATCAATCCCCAGCAGTCAGATATTCACCTGCAGACAACTATTTGTTCTAAACTACCACAGCTCCAGATTCAACAGCTTTATATAACCGAACCAGAGAGACCACACTGTTAATATTAACTTCAACCCATTGCACCATTTTATACCATTACATCATCAGCAGTTAAAGTTGTAAGCACCAACAGTGGTCACTTTCATTTGATAGCGCTCTAATTAGCTAAGAATTACAGAGGACATTGAAAGATTAAACTTGAAATGAAAACATCTAAACGGACAGCTCCACTGTCGTCTTGAGAATCCTGCACATGCTGAATATAATATGCAGCTCACGCACTACATCAATCTGGTTTACACTTTGGACAGCTGTGAGGCTTTCACTGTTTTGTTTTGCAGGTGCAAAGCCGCCTGTCGGGGGGGAGACCACGCCGGTGGCCTGCTGCATTAAACAGAGATGGGCTGGTAGATGCAAGCACTTGACTCTGCCCTCCTTCTTGATGGGAACTCATTGTGTTCTGACCTTTAAGTTCCCTCGATATCTCTCTACGTGTCTCTCTCTCTCTCTCGCACGCTCGCTGTTTTCCTCCCCTCCCCGCTATCTCGCTGTGAGGGCTGGGGGACCTGACAGCTGATTTGGAGCACTGCTGCGGCACAGGCGCTGTGTTTAATGATTTCCCCCCTCTCCCGTCTCCCTTTCTTGGATGCGCCTGTCTTAATATGTTCTGTCTTTCACCTCTGATCGGTCTGAGAAAGGCGTAGCCCACCGAGAGCACTGCTATGAGGATGGAATTGTTATGTTAAATGCTGTTTGACAAATAAAGATTTCTTCTGCTATTTTCAGCTACGTGACTTCATCAGGGTAAACCACAAGGGCAGGTGGACCCTACCTAATATGACACCTGTAGAGCAATTATTTCACAGTGACCGACCAACCTTTCCCTTCCTTGAAGATACTCCTTTCATTTTGGAGACATTGCTCGGATTACAGTCTACAAATTTCTGCTGGAGCTTGGCCCAGGATGTTTTTTTTCAGTGGCCTGAGCTGACACGTTCACATTGGCCCCACATGGGCTCTGGGCTTCATTCGTCCATCTGCTCCACATTGGCCCCATGTGAGCAAATGTCCATTCTGCCTGTATCAGCAGGGCTGTAAAGGGACCAAGCAGGGCCAAGAGTGAATTCCTCTACTGTCATCTTTTGACTTTGGTTTTCAACAAAAAAAAGGTGACAAGGTTAAAGCCATGTGAGCAAAACATATTATTACATAGATGATACTTATACAACCCCAATTCCCAGATAATAGATAGGATTTGAGGGTTTGCAGATTCCTTGAATTAGATTAGAATAGTGCAAAGACAGCATATGAAACTATTTTATGTAAGTTTAATTTGAGTTCTTGCTGAGAATTTTTCTCCCCTTCTATTAAGACCTTGCTTTCTTGCCCTGAGGGATCCATATATTGAAGCCATAGATACATTAAAGGTGGAACTAAGTCCTTCAAGCCATTTACAATGTAATTTTTTGTTCAAACAAGTAGAAAACAAAAAGAAAATATCCCCTACCTGAACAGCATAAGGTGAAGCTAGTTTGAATAACATCAGTTTACCCAGAGAACAAATATTGTACTTTATGGAAGACGTATGAAGCAAATACTCAACTCAAGATTGCTTTGGGTTACAAAAAAGCCAGAACAATGTCTAACTCGGACACATTTCTTTGCTCCACCTGGTCAGCCAATTCCGAGACTGACCACCATGCTCGCAGAAGGTTCAGTGAGCTAAGGAAAGGACCATGCAGAGCGCCACAGCATACTCTTCTTCTGTGGACCTCGTTGTCTAACGCAGTGATTTTCAACCACTGTGCCATGGCACACTAGTGTGCCGTGACAGATCGTCAGGTGTGCCGTGGGACATTATCAAATTTCACTTAATTATTCCAAAAAAGTATTATTCATATCCTGCAAATAATTTGCCATGTAGTGCGTCTGTGCCTGTAGTGTAGTGACTGGCGGAGTAATTAAATACTTGTCCATGTACTGACCTGCGCTCCCCACCCACTGGGTGGCAATAAAGCACACTAATGACCTTGTTAATTTAACCCTCCTGTTATCCTTGGGGTCAATTTGACCCCATTCAATGTTTAATTTCTCTAAATTACTGAATAACATAATTTCTTTGGCTTCATATTTCATGACTTTTTCTAATTTAATGGGGACAGCTGGGAAAACATAAAATTAAAATGATGATGTTGATATGTTCCAATTTCCTGTTAAAAAAAATGTACGCCCCCCTCGCCCCCCTTTCCTCCTACTGGGTGACCTGGGGGTCGCCCTGGGTGCTCCGGCGGTACCTGTTTGCTTCCGGTCTGGGTCCTTGGTTTGTCCCCTGGCCTGGGTCTCCCGCGGCGGGTTGGGTCCTTCGGTCTGACTGCTCTCGCGGCCCGGGTGCCGGGCCGAACCGCTCAGCTGATCTAACCCAAGTGGTTTCATCTGCACCAGTGGTGGTCTTGTTACACAAATAGAACACAGCACGGCGGCAACCCTCTGCGACCCAAGCTTCAGTAATGATTGTGGACACTAAGGGTTGCTTTATCATTAGTATCACCCCACAGAGTTTTTTTTGGCATCATGGTGAGATGGTCCCTCTCCATCTAAGTGTCTTAGGTCTCTCTCTCCTTCTCTCTCCCTGCCCCTTTGTATATCCTTATGTAATCTTTCTTTCACTTTCTCTTATTTTATTTTTTTTGGCCCACCTAGGTGTGCACGCCCTCTTTTACAGAACATGATATTAGCTGTCAATAAAAGATAGGCCAGAGTTCTAAGAGGGATGGTGATGGTCGCATGCACACAGTCACAAGCACAGAAGAAAAAGGTTTTCTTTCTTTTCTTTTGCTGCAAGAACAAATTGCATTAATATCTGACAGTTTGTGACAAACATGACACAAACCAGAAATATATATGCAGACAAGAGAAAAGAAAAAAAAAAAGAAAAATCTACGCATCAGTGTTCCTTGGGGTCCATTTGACCCCAGGCTGTTTTAGCTGTAAATAACGAGAAATGTCAACATTTTACACACATTTGTTTTGGATGATATAGAGGTCACTGTAACCAAGGACACTCCTGAATGTGGCTGCAGGAGCTGGGTTTGAACCGCCAACCTTTAGATAGAGATATAATATTTCAAGCCAACTTGTCTCTAAAGACATTCAATGATGTGACCTCCTGTGTCATATGTTTTTAAAACATATAAACAAGGCATGGCCGAAGAGAGCATGACAAACTCGCAGCAGTTTGATATTCTGTTTTACAAATAAAGTCCTTCTGAATGCTTTAAATCGTGTTTATGCTTCAAATATATTTTATATAAAGGCTATTTAGGTAGTCAACAAAGAAACATAAAGTCCCTGACACGTAAACCTGGGTAACAATCAGTTTCTGGAGGTTTAAATTGCTGGGGTCAAATTGACCCCAAGGATAAAAGATGTTAGTAAATTTTAGGGTAACAGGAGGGTTAAGACAATAGAATTAATGATGCACACGAGATGCGTATGTGACAAGACGTAGGCGTACAATAACGATGGATAAATATTCAAAAAGGAAAAATGAAAACTCCAAACAGAGCCCTGGATAAATTCTAACCTGGAAGAAGAGCGTAATATGGGAGGTTGAAAAGGCACCTTTTATGAGAAAAACTACAACGGTGTCTATGAGAGCTCTCAAAGCTAGCTACTTAGTAGCTGAACTCATAGCCAAATCCAAAAAAGCCACACAGTGTGGCAGAGACATTAAAGGTGACATATCATGCTTTTTTCATCAATATATATTGGTCTAAGAGGTCCCCAAAACATGTCTTTAAAGTTTATGCTCAAAAAAACACTTTGAAATCAGATTTTGGTCTGCCTGAAAACCCCTCTTCTTCAGTCCTCTTCAGAACACTCGGTTTTCCCTCTGACCACGCCCCCTCAGGAAGTGGATGTGGCCTCGGCTCTCCAGCATGTTGATCTAATGTTTACATGTTGGCTGAATATACACGGCTGCTCAGAGATCGCGTTACTTCAACCCTCTGAATCTGATCCAGAATCTGATCCTGACGGAGAGGCGCCTGCAGCAGGACCTTTCTGAAGGATTGGTCATAGATTTAGTGTTTCTTGTTGTTTTATTTATCAGTATGTAGACGTGTGTCTTGGTACACAGCTACGAACATGTAGCTATGTGGCTATGCTAACTAGCGCTAGCACTTATCCATGACAAATAAAAATCATCCACTAGATCTTCAAATCTGCAGACGTGGAGAGTAAAACCGACCTCTACCAGAAAGGCAGCGGGACCTCTTCTGAAGGATTGGTCACATATTATGTGTTACTTGTTGTTTTATTTACAGTATGTTGACGTGCGTCTTGGTACACAGCTACAGCTACGACATGTAGCTATGTAGCTATGCTAACTAGCGCTAGCACTTATCCATGATAAATAAAAATCATCCACTAGATCTTCAAATCTGCAGACGTGGGGAGTAAAACCGACCTTTGTGTTTATTAAGACAGCCTACAACTAGCATGCCTCCCTCCTAAGCTCCTTGTTAGCACACATGTGTGCAGGTAATGAAAAACGGAGGAGGGGTTGAGTTGTATTTTATACAGTCTATGGGCTGAACAAGCTCCGAGCTCTGACTCCGTGACAGACCGGATATTGTTGTTACGTAACAAAAACACTGAAGTCTGAAACGGCTCGTTTCACACACATTTACAGAAAGGTGGAGAAATCAAAACAGGGGCAGAATGGATTTTTTTCATTCTCGGGGGGTTTGTAGACAGGGACACATATTTCAGGTAGAGAACCATTAAAAAGTCAATTTTGCATGATATGTCACCTTTAATACTACCTACAAAAGCCATTGTAAATAAGATGCTTCGCCTTGACACAGTTAAAGAAGTAGCCGAAGTCCCTCTCTCAGAAAATTAGATTCATAAATGGAGAGACTAAATGTGTCATTTTGTAAAACTTTCGGTTCGCCTTGGCTCAAAAAAGGTTGAAAACACTGGTCTAACTGATCGCTCCAGTGTTAAAGAGCACACAACCAGCTTCCCGTATTGGATGCATAGAAACGGTCGGACTGCGAGGTGAAGTCTGAAGACACTGTTCTGCGCTGTGCACATTGCGATTTCATCAAAACTATGAAATACATAATCTGGTTCTGCCATAATCTGGATTACAACAGTAGTCAAATAGGGCTATCCATTGTGTACTAACCATAGACTGTAAATAAAAATGGACAGCGTTGCTCCGCCTCTTCCCGTTGTACAGTTCTGAAGCCAAAAAATCCCTCTCCTGGGCGCAGCCATTGTGCAGCCAGAGCCTGTGAAGCCACTGTAATAAGCTCCGCCCTACAGTGTAACGTCACAAGACGCTGTGTGCCCTTTGAAGTTTTGTTCTACGGCGGCTGTGAATCAAAGGAAACAGGAAGTAAAACCCCGTTTTTTAAACTCTAATAACTAACGAAAAAGGAACTTTTCAGAAAAAAGAGGCCTTGGACACAAAACACTCAAATACTAACTACATATAACCACAGCGTACGGATGTGAGAAACATTCGTACGACGTGTATTTATTTTTTAAAGTTTGACTGACGGATTTTTTGACCTATACTGCAGCCAGCCACCAGGGGGCAGACACACTGCTGAAAGCCTCACCACCAGGGACGTATCCCGCACGCTTGGTACTAACCCCTTCCTCTGAGCAACACAACTGATGGTCTCAAACACATTAAGAAGGCAAGTCATTCTACAAATGAACTCTTGACAAGGCTCATGTTAATTAGAAACCATTCCAGGAGACCACTTCATGAAGCAGACTGAGAGAATACCAAGAGTGTGCAAAGCTGTCATGAAGGAAAAAGGGGGCTACTTTACAGCATCTAAAATATAAAACATATTCTGCTTTGTTTAACACTTTTTTGTTCATTAATAATTCCATATATGTTCTTTCATAGTTTTGATGTCTTCAGTATTAATCTACAGAGTTTCAAATAATTAAAATAAATGCAAACCGTTGAATGACCGATAACCTTTCTTTGACCTCAAGCTCTTCCTTTCATTTCTACAGTTGTCATTCCAAGAAACAGGCTCCTATACCCCAAACTCAAAAGAAAGCCACTTAACATTAAACATTCATTCATTGTGCTGATGTCATCCCACCTTATTTCTAAAAGTTCAAACTTCTGCTGCCACAGACATTTTCAGCTAACTTCCCAAGCTGCTCAAAAGTTTCTATTGCACTGCAGCTGCACACTGCAATCTTAACCAACATTTCAATTCAATTTGCTGAGGCAGAGAATACCATGAGCTCTTCTATAACATTGAGAGTCTGGTCTTTTCAGAGCAGCCGTCCTCTCCCTGAAGACTCTAAAAGGTATTTACCCTCCTGGTAAACTGTTTGCAATGACTATATTTTGCTGTGTTTGGGTTTTTCTTCTTGGTCTGGCACAAATTGGACCCTTAATAGCCCCCTTCAGAGAGCTAACAACACCCCTAAGAGGGACAGCGAGCCAGACTACTCCAATCATGTATCCTTACACTGTCAACATTACACTAACTGCGATGCAGTGCTGTGCAAACCAAGTCCCAGGACCTGGTTTGTCACTGGCAGGACACTGACAAGAGGCCTGTCATATATATGTTCTATGAAGAGCTGTGTCCTCGTTATGGATCCAACTAATAATTAAATGAGGCAATGTCTTCCAATTCACTGAACTGATCCTGTGACCCAGAAGTAAATCCTTAAGGACTCAGTTGAGCCAGGCTGTCAAAATTAAGCTATCCTTTGACAGGCTGCTGATGTGTAATGATTGTTCTGCAGAAACTAATCTGGGGCCAACTGGAGGAAATGTGCAGAATTAAAGTGACATTGCAAAGTACATTTAAATTAAATAGCCATGGCATTATAACTATCAAATCATCAGGTCATTTGCAGCAGTGGATTCCAAGCCTCTGCTGCATTACAATCATTAGTTGAGCAGGGGGATCATTGTTTTTCAATGTTCCAGCCCATTGGTTGAAAACATTAAAGGTGACATATCACGCTTTTTTCATCAATATATATTGGTCTAAGAGGTCCCCAAAACATGTCTTTAAAGTTTATGCTCAAAAAAACACTTTGAAATCAGATTTTGGTCTGCCTGAAAACCCCTCTTCTTCAGTCCTCTTCAGAACAGTCTGTTTTCTCTCTGACCACGCCCCCTCAGGAAGTGGATGTGCCTCGGCTCTCCAGCACATTGATCTAATGTTTACATGTTGGCTGAATATACACGGCTGCCCAGAGATCATGTTACTTCAACCCTCTGAATCTGATCCAGAATCTGATCCTGACGGAGAGGCGCCTGTAGCAGGACCTTTCTGAAGGATTGGTCACAGATTTAGTGTTTCTTGTTGTTTTATTTATCAGTATGTCAACGTGTGTCTTGGTACACAGCTATGTGGCTATGCTAACTAGCGCTAGCACTTATCCATGAAAAATAAAAATCCTCCACTAGATCTTCAAATCTGCAGACGTGGGGAGTAAAACCGACCTTTATGTTTATTAAGACAGCCTACAACTAGCATGCCTCCCTCCTAAGCTCCTTGTTAGCACACATGTGTGCAGGTAATGAAAAATGGAGGAGGGGATTCAGTATTATTTTATACAGTCTATGGGCTGAACAAGCTCCGAGCTCTGACTCCGTGACAGACCGGATATTGTTGTTACGTAACAAAAACACAGAAGTCTAAAACGGCTCGTTTCACACACATTTACAGAAAGGTGGAGAAATCAGAACAGGGGCAGAATGGATTTTTTTCATTCCCGGGGGGTTTGTAGACAGGGACACATATTTCAGGTAGAGAACCATTAAAAAGTCAATTTTGCATGATATGTCACCTTTACGGAGACACCTATCAATCGTTACACATTGATTTATTCTACTTTTTTATGAGGTCATCTTTCACAGGGCTAGAAATCAAGCGCAGTACATCGAGTGTCCACCATATACTGTATAAATAATGGACATTGTATCCGTGACGTCACCCATCTGTTCCTAAGCGCTGTTTTGAAGCCAATCGTTGGTGGGAGCCATATTGGAAATGTTGAACTCAACCAAGCAGAGTGTGATGTAAAGAGGCGGGGTTTGAGCCAACAGCTACAGTGTTCCCGCCTGTCAATCAAGTCAGTCATGTCCTTATTTGGGCAAAAACTGGTAATCTTAATATCTTCTGAACCCCCCGTACAATGTGTGCCGATAGAGAAATTAGCTACAGAGTTCAAAGCTGTTTTTTGATCCAGGCTGTAAACATGTTTATTTCTGCAGTAAAGATTGTCGTCTTTGAATTGGTGTGTATGTGGTTTCCTGTGTTTCTGCAGCCAGCCTCAAGTGGATTCTTGATGAATTGCAGTTTATAACACTTCTGCATGGGCTTCATATTTTGAGACCGGAGGCTGCCGCTTGGTGTCCACTTGAGACTGGCTGTGAAAGCCAATAAAATGCCTTTAGGCTCAATCCATAAAAGCTCATTTTTAGGGCAAAATTAAACATGGTGACAGCCCAGTTCAAAGAAGGGTTTTGACATGTAGCTCATTTATATATATATATATTTGGCCTTTTTGCCTTTATTGGATAGGACAGCGGAAGAGAGACAGGAAATGTGGGGAGTAGAGAGCGGGGGAAGAAATGCAGGAAATGGTCGACTGGTCGGGAATCAAACCGGCAACCTCTGTGACGAGGACTGTAGCCTCTGTACGTGGGGCGCTTAGACCGCTAGGTCACCAGTGCCCCTCATTTATTCATTTGAACACATTCTGCCCTTTTTTTCAGGTTGATCTGAAGCATTTCCAATATGGCGACCACCATCGTCAGGCTTCCAAACCTCTCTTTAAAATATCAGAAACCAATGGATATGTCACAGAGACTAGGTCCATGGTGATGATTTTACTGAATATTGTATTCTCAAACAAACAAAAATTAGGACCTACCCTTACCCTAGTCAAGTTAAGTCACCTTAACAAGTCACATGTCTGAGAGTAGATAGTTTAAGTTTTGAGGAAGGTAAGTTGAAGTTTATCCATCCATCCATCCATCCATTCAAATCTGCTTATCCAGGATCGGGTTGTAGGGGCAGCAGTCTAAAAAGTTGACCCAGTCAACCCTCTCTGGGTCTACCCTGAGGCCTCCTCCCAGGTGGATGCATCCAGAACACCTCATCAAGTCGGCATCCTTATGAAGTTACTGAACCACCTTAACTGACTCCTTTCAATGTGAAGGAGGAACAGCTCTACTCTGAGCTCCCTCCGAGCTCCTGACCTCTCCTTCAGAGGAAACTCATTTCAGCTGCTTGTATCCGCGATCCACAGAGATAGGCATGAGGCTCGGGTGGTTAGAAAAGCCGGGCAGCATCCGAAGTTGTGGATCAAGGCAAGGCAAGCGCAGACTGGTTCTCTGGAGGTTGAAGTTTAACGTTTCCAGAACCTTCAATCCTGAGGAGTGAACATGGTCGAGCTTTGGGATAGATAAAGACAACCTGAAGAGACTGACAGAGGGGATCCTGCTCAGTGTTAACTTTTTACTTTTGGGTTTGTAAAGGTCTGACTGAACTTTGTCCTTCTGAAGTTTAACCAAAGTTCTTGCATACACATCAGTCTGCTTTAAGTAAACCACAAGGGTTTTTTCAACACAGTTCTTCCACAGCAGGGATTTTAAAACAGCTTCAGCTCTTGCTGCTGTAAATGTTCGTACACGCCGTCTCGTCTTTCTACACAAAAAGATCTGTTTTTACATTTCTACTTTTTTATTAAGGTCATTTTCTCATGAATCTCCTGTTCATTCAGTGGGATCCTTTTATGAAGAGCTATAAATGTGCAAAGACTGTAACAGTGCTGGTGTGAGAGATAATGTGTGGTCATATTACATGTTGATTATTCATCCATTAAAGGCAAAGTGTGTCTTATGTGATGATATATATACGGGCACATCAGCAGCCTGCATGTGAACAGTCTCATTTTATTGCAAACCGATACCTTCTCATTCACAAAGCTGTGTCAGCGGCTATAAAGCCCGACACTGAAACATTTACTGTGGCCATTCATCCATAATGACCACACACACACACACACACTCACGACTGCCGTGTGGAAATAGCATCCACTGTGAAAATAGGTAGATATGAAGTGTGTCATTTCAGAATCCATCTCCATGAATAAGCTGCAATTCCTCTCACTGGGTCAGATATTGGTATGAAAATGTGTAAATTCCATATAATTGTTGCATTTCCTTCTCTGCTGTTTTCTACAAAGTGCTTATGAAGGTGGGATAACGTAAGAACATTCAGCCTCATATGAAATGTTGACGTTGCATGAACATAACAGACTGAATGCAAAATGATGTTTACTGGAAATGGTGTTTTCTTTCAAGCTTACCTTTTAGATTTTGCAAAGTGAATAAAAATGGAGTCAAGGCTGATTGAGGAAGAACACAAGCGCCTGACTCAAACGAGGGAAATTAGAGTTAATGCACAGTCACTTAAAGGGATATTTCAGTTTTTTTTGAAGTGGGGTCGTATGAGTTGCAGTACACTATCAATCAATCAATCTTTATTTGTATAGCGCCAAATCACAACAAACGTTATCTCAAGACGCTTTTACAAACATAGGAGGTCTAGACCACACTATGTCAAATTATGAACAGAGACCCAACACCAAGACAGGGTAAGACTCAGTCTGACCCCACCTTAATCCATCATGAGCATTGCACATCGCAGTATTTAGCTAGTTACAGTGGTGAGGAAAAACTTCCTTTTAACAGGCAGAAACCTCAGGCAGAACCAGACTCATGTTAGACAGCCATCATGCCTCGACTGAGTTGGGTCTGGAAAGACAGATAGAGGGGAGTAAAAGAGAGAGAGAGGTGATAGTGATGAGACGAGTCGTAGAAGCTGTTGCCGCTGGAGTCCAGCACGTCCGTATCAGCTGGAGTCCAGATCGTCCACAGCAGGCAGCTACGGCAGCTCAGAGGAATCTACGAGACAATGGAGCTCAGGGACTCCAGAAAGGTCTATGGTTAGTAACTTTAATGGGACAGGCAAAGTTAAAGTAAGTGATGAGGGGGTTGGGGGGAAGAAGGTGAGCTAGGATCCCAGTGTGTCAGTGTGCCAGTTCCCCCGGCAGTCTAGGCCTATAGCAGCATGACAAAAGCTGGTCCAAGCCTGATCCAGCTTAACTATAAGCTTTATCAAAAAGGAAAGTTTTAAGTCTACTCTTAAAAGTGGAGAAGGTGTCTGCCTCCTGGACCCTGACTGGTAGATGATTCCAAAGGAGAGGGGCCTAGTGCTCCTGCTAGCCACAATGAGTGCTGGTGAGCTCTTCCCTTTTAATGAGAAAATTCCCAGAGGACCGGCCGGTAAGCTAGGCTATTTTCTTTGCCGACGGGGCAGCCTATTTCACGTAATTTCACTAGTTGAGAAAATATGGTCCAGGCACTCATCACAGTGCAAATGCATGCACCACCTCGCAGACCGGTGTTCTTCCGCTGCATGAGCTCGGATACACACCGATCAGCTGTTTGGAACTGCCTGCACTTTTAGAATCAAAAACTACAAACTGCAGAAATGAGTGATTCTGACAGCGACGATGACATGCCGTTTACTGTGGACACAAGAGGATACCTCTATGAACCAGAGTTCACAGAGGAAGAACTCCAGATGCAGACCCAACGTACCAACGAAGAAGAGAGGGGAGAAAGTTCTGTGCTAACGAGTGAGCAGGAGAGATCCCACGTTACCTGGTGGTGCCGGTGTGTAAACTGTGAGCCCATGCCGACGAACCCAGAGAGCTTCTGCTTTCAGGAGAGGGACTTTTAGTGACAACAATACTTCAGGACCTTTCTGATTCAGAGGATACCAGCGGCTCACATACGGCTCCAGTCTGCATCACTCGTCATCCAGAGTTCCCTGCCTTACAGGAGGTTTGCTTGTTTGAACAGCCGGGATAAAGACAGGTACCTCCCACCTTTTAAATGTGCAGAAAAGTGAGTTTAATTCACTCTAAAGACCGATACCGCTACTTGATCCTGCTACATGCTTGTTGATCCAAACAGCTGATCGGCGTGTATCCGTGCTCATGCAGCAGAAGAACACCGGTCTGCGAAGTGCGTCTGAAAATAGTCCCAAAACAAAGAGGGATTCTGATGGCAAACTGAAGAGCTCCATTTTTTCTACTGGTGCATGCATTTGCACCGTGATGAGTGTCTTCACCATATTTTCTCAACTTTGGTGAAATTACGTGAAATAGGAGGCCCTGTCCGCAGCGAATTGTAGCCTAGCTTGCCGGCCGGTCCTCTGGAAATTTTCTCATTAAAGGGGAAGAGCTCACCAGCACGCATTGTGGCTGGCAGGAGCAATAGCGTACTGTAACTCATACGACCCCACTTCAAAAAAACTGAAGTATCCCTTTAACATTACCTGGGGAAAATGTGCTAGCTTCAGAAACGCTGAAAGTTGCTGTGGAGTTGGGACCGATGAGACAGACTTGTTGACTCTCCTTTCAGCTTCTCTGCAGAAACACTTGTGCTTTGAATGCAGCTGGGACATATCTCACTGCTAGCTGTCTACCTTATATTGCCAAGGTGACAGTTTTTGGAACAGGTGGCCTGTCTGTCCGTGCAGGGTCAGTTGCAAATCGCTCTGCCCTCTTTCATCACCCTGACCATGATGCCTTGCTTTAACTGACAGCGGCTGACAGGTAATAACCACCCAGCAACGAGGACGACAGCCGAGCTCGTCCTTGGAATGACAGGAGGCAGACGAGGAGCTGCAGCTGTTAGTCTCATCCCAAAATCCTTACAAACCCCCCAGACACATACTCAATACCGCGCAAGAGCGGGCTTTATTGTGCTTTTATTCCTCATTTTCAGCACAGCAAATGCATGTACATACAGCTTTATCTACGTACTCTTGGGGTCGCCTAACTTGGTGTGACAGAGAAAGTTTGTAACCTCAGCTTTAACACCAGTGTGTGGTGTCAGACTGGCGTGGATGGTAGGCCCTTGTGCAGAGTTATCCTCTCTTTAAAGGTGGATTAAAAAACTTGGCCTTATTTCACAACATGAAACCGACTTCCCTCATGCTTGTATGCTAATCCAGGATCTACAGATTGGTGGACAGCCTTCCTCAATGTTTGAAAGCCACATACACATGATGCCAATATAATATCAACTAGTTTTTGTCTTGGAATAACTGGCAGAGTCTTGAGCGAGTGACAAACTGCATTCCAACTGTTGCTCTTTGGTTATGACTGTCAAGGTGCATTTCGACCAAGAGTTCTGGGGTCTTTTAGCCCCCAGAACTACTTCCCCCTGAACTAAAAGGTTCCTGTGCTTCCATTGTTGTCGGCGTGTCGACCGCGGGCTGAAGTCCTGGGTAGATTGTGCAAATCAGGCCAGTGACGTATGAAGACCAGAAAAGTAAATGCACTCCACCACCAGACCAGTAGAGGGCAGTAAAACAAAGACGAATGACATTCATCACAGATGACACCATAGAAGCAGATGGACAGGCAGATATCATTATGAGCAACACAACAGTTAGCCTGTTAGCATGAAGAGACTCAGCTGGCGCTGTTTTAGATGGTGCTATATTTCATCACAGATGGATTCACTGAATCAACACGTGAGAGGAGATAAGCGCGAGTAGCAAAGATGTTTCAACACGGCTTTAAAATCCTTTCGATCTCAAAAAGCCGTGGCAGAGATCGGCCGGTGTTTTGGTTTAAACAGCGACCCAGTTAACTGTAGACCTTCAGCCGGATGCATCCCTCATAAACGTCTTTAGACGATCATTAAATATCTGATGAGGATATTTTGATATCTTAATAAAAACTAAACTAGTTTGCATTCCCAGGAACTCCCTCTGTGTTTCAACAGCTGTGTAAACTCCACAAACACTGACACGTTCAGCTGAAGGTCTCCAGTTTACAGGGTCACTTTTAAAACCGGAACACCGGGAGGAGAGACGCATTCACGGTGGGCTGAGAGAAGACTACTGTTACAAGCTGCTAAATCAAGAGAATCACAGCTTCTTCTTTTGAAAAGTACACACACATACAAAAAAGATAGAACAAATAAAAACTAATGAAAGAAAGAGAAATCAAGTGAATCACAGATGTGTGTGATGTTATTGTGGACGGTGGGCGGAATAAAAACACTGCAGGTTAATCTACCAATCAGACACGTTCAGCATTGCAGGCCCTGCCCCCTGAAAGTCCTGGGACCTTTGAAAAGTATGACCCCCCAAAACAGGGGCTTTTCAAGGGGAGATTATCTACCCCTGAACTAAATTTAGACCCTGGTTCCTCCAGTGGAAACGCACGTAGTTCCAGGGTAAATTTCCTGCGGTTGAAAAACGTCTTTAAGAGTGACCTAGATAAGTTTTGAACAACGACATCCAGAGGGAGCTCAGAGTAGAACCGTCACTCCTCCACAGTGAAAGGAGTCAGTTGAGGTGGTTCAGGAATCTGATTAGGACCCCTCCTGTTCGCCTCTCTCTGGACGTTTTACCAGTGCATCCAACTGGGAGGAGACCCTGGGGTAGACCCAGAGCTCGCTGCAGGGACTGTACGTCTCATTTGGCCTAAGGACGCCTTGGAATCCCCCCAGGAGGAGCCGGGGAGAGGGATGTCTGAGTCGACTTGATTAGCCTGCTGCCACTGCGACCCGAGTCTGGTTAGGCTGGAGAAAATGGAGGGATGGGAAATACAGCCTGCATTAAAGAAGCATGCATATAAGAGTTTACTGCAGCACATTAATACCTATGGGGTCAAAATGAAGCGTGGTACAAGTCATACGTGGCGTCAGTGTTAAAGTGTGTGCTTGATCAGTGTGTGTGTGTGTGTGTGTGTGTGTGTTTGTGTGCTTTGTTGTTTTTGCACCTTACAGCAGGGATGTAAACACTTTTTGGCAAGTATCCACACACACCTGTAAAGGGGCATTTTTACACACACTCACTCTAACGATCTACTCCCACCATGCACACATACACACACGCGCACACACACACACAGCTAGTAATTCACTGCTTATTGCTTCAGACATTGACCTCCCTGTGCAATCAATCCTGCACATAAATGCTGCTGCTACAAACACACACTTTTACGGACTCTCAAACACACACACACACAGCAGGGATTAATCAGATCTTTGACCCAAACACTAATTGCAGACCCAGCAGTATTTCCTGCTGATTTGTTATCTCTCCATTGTGCTAAGTCTGGTCTTTTCCTCTGAAACAAGACTTTCCATGTCGAGAGGAAGATAGTGATAACAGTGAGAGTAATACCAATCAGGGGAAATCAGGTCAGAGCACTTCCTCCCATCTTTCACTCCTGTCCCCTTAACTCGTCTCCTTTTATTATCTTCAACCCGGGCTCGCCAATTCTTCCTCATCTTGACTCCACTTTACCTGCAATTTCCTCTCCTTTCTCTCCTCTTCTCCCAAAATCTGACCTTTTCTCCGCTCGTTCCTTAACAGTGAGTGGGTTTCGTGGAGTTAAGTGCACAGCTGTATCACGCAGTGGAAATTTGGAGACTTCTAATGTGGCTTGAGTTCAGTTTTTAAAGGTGACATATCACGCTTTTTTCATCAATATATATTGGTCTAAGAGGTCCCCAAAACATGTCTTTAAAGTTTATGCTCAAAAAAACACTTTGAAATCAGATTTTGGTCTGCCTGAAAAACCCTCTTCTTCAGTCCTCCTCAGAACACTCTGTTTTCTCTCTGACCACGCCCCCTCAGGAAGTGGATGTGCCTCGGCTGTCCAGCACGTTGATCTAATGTTTACATGTTGGCTGAATATACACGGCTGCTCAGAGATCACGTTACTTCAACCCTCTGAATCTGATCCTGACGGAGAGGCGCCTGTAGCAGCACCTTTCTGAAGGATTGGTCACAGATTTAGTGTTTCTTGTTTTGTTTTATTTATCAGTATGTCGACGTGTGTCTTGGTACACAGCTACAGCTACAACTATGAACATGTAGCTATGTGGCTATGCTAATTAGCGCTAGTACATATCCATGACGAATAAAAATCATCCACTAGATCTTTAAATCTGCAGACGTGGGGAATAAAACCGACCTTTGTGTTTATTAAGACAGCCTACAACTAGCATGCCTCCCTCCTAAGCTCCTTGTTAGCACGCATGTGTGCAGGTAATGAAAAACAGAGGAGGGGTTGAGTATTATTTTATACAGTCTATGGGCTGAACAAGCTCCGAGCTCTGACTCCATGACAGACCGGATATTGTTGTTACGTAACAAAAACACGGAAGTCTGAAACGGCTGGTTTCAGCACACATTTACAGAAAGGTGGAGAAATCAGAACAGGGGCAGACTGGATTTTTTTCATTCTCGGGGGGTTTGTAGACAGGGACACATATTTCAGGTAGAGAACCATTAAAAAGTCCATTTTGCATGATGTCACCTTTAATAAGATCCCCTGATATTAAAGGTGACATATCATGTCAAGAAGAAGAAGAAGAAGAAGAAGAAGAAGAAGAAGAAGAAGCAGAAGAAGAAGAAGAAGAAGAAGAATAGAGGAAATCACAGGGTGTTTGGATAGGATGGTAATAACATGATGTGTGTCTTCACCTCCTCTACACACCCACCTCATTTTTCGTCCATACCTGTAACTTTTCACCTCCTCCCTCCCTCCCTCCCTCTCTCTCTCTCTCTCTCTCTCTCCCTCTCTGGGTCGGACAAAGCCTAATTGGTGTTTGGCCGTATCAGCGACTCAGCAGCAGACTGTTCGGCCCGCCCTGAGCCCCGCTGGAACAAACCTACCAATTAACTTCTTATTACCCTTACAAAAGGATGCTTTGTCTTTAGGGTTGAGTGTGTATGTGTGTATATGCGTGTGTGTGTGTGTGTGTGTGTGTGTGTGTGTGTGTGTGTGTGTGTGTGTGTGTGTGAGTGCAAGAAAAAGAGACACTGAGGATTAATATGTGCGTGTGTGTGTGTGTGTGTCTATAAAGGAAAAATAATGTGTGTCTGTAAGTGTGTACGAGACGAAAAAACAGATGCATGCATTTCCTCATATGTTGTGTTTTTTAAGGTGTAACTCAAGCGGCAACCTCCAGGTCTAAAAATAGGAGTCCAATGCGGAAGTGCTAAAAACTGCAGTTCATCAAGGATCCACTTGAGGCTGGCTCTGAAAGTACCAGAAACCACATACACACCAATTCAAAGAAGCCAATCTTTACAGCAGAAATAAACATGTTTACAGCCTGGTACAAAAAACGAGATGAATCAAAGATGTGGTGTTTTTGTGTTTCAAATACATGGGCCAGACATGACCATCAAACAGGCCGGGAGGGTCTGGCACCAAGCAGTTCCTTGAGCACATGTAATTGAGATTACGAGTCTTCCAATGAGAGGCACAGCTGACTTGATTGACAGGCGGGAAAACTGTAGCTTCAGAATTTATTGTCCCCTTGGGGAAATTCTTTTCAACAGCACCTTCCTTCATTTCCACAGACATAGACAAACATAGAGCATGCACTGTAGGCTCAACAAACTGTCCACCAAGACACCAACACTCAGACAGAGTTGTGTGATTCAGCGAGGTCTTTTGTTCAGGCTCGCTATAACATAACAGCAGGGATCAGGCTCTTCTGCACATCAGTGCTCTGTACATGCATCCTGAGGGGAGTGGGATGAGGTAGGTGTTTAGTGGATGTGTGATGTCCCGTTCTATTGAGGTTGCAATGCGTATGATGGCCCTGTGGTTTAAGTCTGTGAGGTTTGGTGTGGGGAGACCGATTATTTTAGAAGCTGTGGTGGTTATGCGTGCGAGTTTGGTGTGGATTTAAATAATAATATAATAATAATAATAATAATACATTTTATTTTGGGCGCCTTTCAAATCACCCAAGGTCACCTTACAGATAATAAAAACAGTCATCATTAAAACATCATAACAACAAACAAACAAACAAACAAATGGAAAGAGTCATAAATAAAAACTAAAAACTAGGGAAGGTGCAGAGAGTCCAGTTAGAGGGAGTAAGCCAGTTTGAAAAGGTGAGTTTTGAGTTGGGATTTGAATGATGTTGTGGAGTCCGACTGTCTTATATGTGGGGGGAGGGAGTTCCAGAGTCTGGGTGCTGAGCAGCTGAAGGCTCGGGCACCCATGGTACTGACAGACAACATGTTGAAGAAGCAGGTGGAGCAGTAGAGGAGGATGGATTGAGTCATGCTTTGATGTAGCAGCAGAAGGAGACGGGGGGCAACATAGAGTCCTTTTAGTTTACACTAGATTCCTAGCTGTTGGCTAGGAGGCTCAAAGCCCGCCTCTTTACATCACACTCACTCGACAGCAGCAATATGGCTCCCACCAACGACTGGCCTCAAAACAGCACTTCAGAAACAGCTGGGTGACGTCACGGATATTACGTCCATTATTTATACAGTCTGGTGTAACTGCTGCTGATAAATATGATTAAAACATACAGGTTGAGATTGTTCAGGTTAGCTTCAGTATTTATCGCTGAAACAATCAAAAAGACAGGAAGACATAGAATCAGTGAGCAGCACCGTTTCCAGTCTTGGCGTATCAGGTAATCTGAAGAGAATAGGATGTTGTTTAATTAGCAGGCGCTGTAGGAAAGACGATACGCTGTGTGTATCACCTGTCAGGAGGTATTATCTCCCCTCTGATGGAAACAGGAAGTGGGTGATACTGTCTATAAGAAGGTGTAGGAGACTGAGATAGCATAAGAGACAGAGAGTGTGTGTTTACATATAAAGATGTTTGACAGAGTGTAGTGTGAAAATAAGAGCGCGCGTGTGTGTGTGTGTGTGTGTGTGTGTGTGTACTCTGAAGCTGTCCCTGAGGTCGGGCCCTTTCATTGCTATTTCCTCCTCTATCTCCCCACCTCATCTCTGTTCTCTCTTCCTCACTTCCTGGTCTCTCAATGAAGTTTCTAGCAAACTTTAGAAACTTGGAGGATTAATTGAACGTGTAGCAGTGTTTTTGAGACTCAAGCAGCCCGATGTATCAGAGCAATCATTGGCGATGACAGGAGCTGATATTAAAGGTGACATATCATGCAAAATCAACTTTTTAATGGTTCTCTACCTGAAATATGTGTCCCTGTCTACAAACCCCCCGAAAATGAAAAGAATCCATTCTGTCCCTGTTCTGATTTCTCCACCTTTCTGTAAATGTGTGCTGAAACCAGCCGTTTCAGTTTTCAGTGTTTTTCATACGTCACAACGCCATCCGGTCTGTAACAGGAAGTCAGAGCTCGGAGCTTGTTCAGCCCATAGACTGTATAAAATACATCTCAACCCCTCCTCTGTTTTTCATTCCCTGCACACGTGTGTGGAAACAAGGAGCTTAGGAGGGAGGCATGCTAGTTGTAGGCTGTCTTAATAAACACAAAGGTCGGTTTTACTCCCCACGTCTGCAGATTTGAAGATCTAGTGGATGATTTTTAGTTTTCATGAAAAAAATGCTAGCGCTAGCTAGCATAGCCACATAGCTACATGTTCGTTGCTGTGTACCAAGACACACGTCGACATGCTGACAAATAAAACAACAAGAAAACACAAAATCTGTGACCAATCGTTCAGAAAGGTCCTGCTGCAGGCGCCTCTCCATCAGGATCAGATTCTGGATCAGATTCAGAGGGTTGAAGTAACGCGGGTCTGCTAGCAGCCGTGTATATTCAGCCAACATGTAAACATTACATCAACGTGCTGGAGAGCTGAGGCCACATCCACTTCCTGAGGGGGCGTGGTCAGAGAGCTCATTCTCATTTAAAGGCACAGACACAGAAAACAGCCTGTTCTGAGCAGGGCTGAAAAAGAGGGGTTTACAGGCAGACCAAAATCTGATTTCAAAGTGTTTTTTTGAGCAATAAACTTTAAAGACATGTTTTGGGGACCTCTTAGACCAATATATGTTGATGAAAAAGAACATAATATGTCACCTTTAAAATCATTTACGGCTCTCTTGATTGTTTTCGTTGTTTCGCTTCTTTCCTGACTTTCTCGCTCTACTCTTTGTTTTAATCCACCGTTCATCATCTCCTTCTTTATCTTCCCTGACCTCACTTTGTTTACTCTCTCTGCTTTGTTCCCTCTTTCACTCCCATCCTGCTTCTCCTCCCTCGCTGCCTCTCTCTCTCTCTCTCTAACCTCCCTCCTCTTCATCCTTCCTTTTACATTTCTGTCTCTCCTCCCGTCTCTGACCTCTGCGTGTCCGTCTCTATTAGTCCTCCCCCGGCCTGTCTTTCTTTATCTTATGAACTCGTCTCATCTTTTTTGTTCCCTTCAGAGCTGACCTGACAGGTTAGCTCTTCAGAGCCTCAATCTTTTCTCTTTCAGCTTATATCAAACTCTCTTTGCTCTTGTTTTCCTCCTTTCTTCTGTTCCTCAGTCCTCTGCCCGGCACCTTTGAGCCCGCACCCAACATTTGAGTTCATGCTTTAATTACACCTTGTTATTTTTATCACACTAACTGCAAGAAAATAAGTCTAACTGCATCTCATTGCTTCAGCTTTGGCGGACAAAGTGTCTGTCATGAATGAAGTCTTTGTAGACTCTGCATTTGATTTTTAGTTTCCATCATGTTGTCAGCATCTGAGTGTAGATGAATCTAGATGAGTGTTTAATTCTCCACCACACACAGTAACTGAGGTGACGTCCAAGGGCAGACAGGAGAATAAGGTTTGCAGGCATAGGCCACTGACGATTTGACACTCCTTTACTTTAAAGGTATTCTAACTCAGGGGTGAACTACTGGTGCAACTTCCACAACCCACTCCTTTTTCATATCTGCCCCATAGGTAGCATAAATAAAAGAAGTGAGGTTGAGTTCAGTGAGGACTGGAGGACTGGAGGAGACCGACATATGGGACTAAAGAGACTGTCTGCATCAAAAATACAGCTGTCTTGTTGACAGCTTTATTAAATCATCTGTGTCGCTTTCTCAGTCATGCAGCCGTGCTAATTCAAAAGAGAATTGAATTTGATTCGAATTCAATTTTGAGTTTGATTGAATTTTAATTATTTTAATGGTTTTTTTTTTTCCTTTTAATGAACTTTAAGGTACAATTTTAACGAGATTTGATGAATTATTTAATGAGTTTTCAGCCTTTCAATTATGTATTGAGATTGGTGGGTGTTGAGGGCTGTGTGGGGTGCCTCTGCAGGGGGTACATCTGCAAGTCTGAGCCAGCCTCTAAGCTGTGACTCGGCACAGACGGAGCAACCTGTGTGTGTAAATCTATGGGAAGACATTCAGGCGTGAATTCATATACAGAATTAATTTCCATTAGAAGAGACCAGTGTGTGAATACGTGTCTGGAGGGATGGTAACGGCCAAATTCCACTGGATCCATGTCCAGTCCGTCTACGATCTGTCACGGCACCGGATCTGATAGGATTCTATTCTAGTCAATGTGTTAACTTCCACTGGGTCCACTCTGTTGCGTTCCGGCTGAGTCTCTGATCCGGCAGGTCGGAACCCTCCGGATCAGATACACAAACCTTATATTTTTGCCGGATGCCGGAGCACAACGCACCAATACGCACAGAGCAGAAGGAGCAGGACAGGAAGTCAGGCATGGGTGACATCACGGATACTACGTCCATTAATTATACAGTCTATGGGAAGAATTAAGCATTTGAATTTACATGGGACGGAGAACTGGTAGGTTTTTCTACAGAACTATTTTTCCAAAAGACACCTGATTACGTGGTTTCATGGTTGTTCATGAGGTCTGTGAACTAGGGATGTCAACAATTAATCCAGTATCGATTAATAGATTGTCAAGAACGTACTCGAACAAATTTTTTTCTGTTTCAATTTTATATCACGTTGAACAAACATCATGTTAGAGCTGGCTCAAGCTTGGACCAGCTTTTGTCATGCTGCTATAGGCCTAGACTGCCGGGGGAACTGGCGCACTGACACACTGGGATCCTAGCTCACCCCCTTCCCCCCAACCCCTTCATCACTTACTTTAACTCTGCCTGTCCCATTAAAGTTACTAACCATAGACCTTTCTGGAGTCCCTGAGCTCCCTTGTCTCGTAGGTTCCTCTGAGCTGCCGTAGACGTCCTCCTGCTGCGGACGATCTGGACTCCAGCTGATACGGAAGTGCTGGACTCCAGCGGCAACAGCTTCTACAACTCGTCTCATCACTATCACTTCTCTCTCTCTCTTACTCCCCTCTATCTGTCTTTCCAGACCCAACTCGGTCAAGGCATGATGGCTGTCTAACATGAGTCTGGTTCTGCTCGAGGTTTCTGCCTGTTAAAAGGAAGTTTTTCATTGCCACTGTAACTAGCTAAATACTGCGATGTGCAATGCTCATGATGGATTAAGGTGGGGTCAGACTGAGTCTTGGTGTTGGGTCTCTGTTCATAATTTGACATAGAGTGGTCTAGACCTCCTATGTTTGTAAAAGCGTCTTGAGATAACATTTGTTGTGATTTGGCGCTATACAAATAAAGATTGATTGATTGATGGATGATGATGGATTGATGGATTGATGGATTGATTGATGATGATTGATTGATTGATGTGGTCTCATACTTCGTTCAGATATCAGGGAGGTGTTCTAAGTTTGAAGCATGTTTCGATGTGAATCAGCTGACTGAAGGTGTTGCACAGCGGAGACACTCAGCTGAGTGACGGGTCTCCACGAGCGCTTTTTTTCTCCGCCGATGGACTGATAATGACCAGGTTGCTCTCCCGGCTGACACCTGACCGCGTTCACATGCTTATTTTTCTCAATATGAACGAGTAGACAGAAAACTGGACACTGTGAGTCTGAAATATGTTTCTGTTCAGTTCCCTTGTTGAAGTCTGAGCCTTCACTTTTATGACTGTAAGTCCATGGAGATTAGGAGCCTGCTCCACATGTTGATATTGTACTGTTCTGTACATTGTTTATACCTAGGCTACAAGTCTGTGCAAATTTTCACCGCGTCATTGGTTTGGAAATATTTGTAAATTTACTTATTTAGTTTTGTATATATGTTGTAAGATATGCTTATTTTTACCTCTTTAATTTTAATTGCTAATAACTTTTTAATAATTGCTATTTTATAGACTCTTTTGCACTGTCTACTTTGCTGCTGTGACACTTAAATTTCCCTGTTGTGGGACGAATTAAGGACTATCTTATCTTATATTCAGCGTGTTTAACATTTTGAACACCTCAATATGATCTGTAGCTATTCAGTACTGTCAGTTATATACATTGTGTCGTGAAGGAACATTCGATTCAGAGGAAAAATGGTAAACTTTTACGTTTTATTTCATGATTATTCGATAATTGATTGTTAACTTTTCCAAAGATCGATCACAGAGAATACTTGAAATTTACATCCCTACTGTGAACACAAACACCTGGGTTGAATAACAATCTGAGGGCAATTTAATGGGGAGTATTTTGATGTAATTATTGTTATTGAATGGTTTGGAGAGTTTGCTCTATGACACTACACATGTGAGTGTACAGTAAACCAAAGGGAAAATTGAAGATAGTTGATACTCCATGAACAAATCACAGCATCCTAACTTGTTCTGAGTTTTTCAGGAAATCTTGTACAACTGGATGAGACTACAAGATATTTTATCATCCACAAGCAGAACAAATGAACCTATCTATTAGTAATTGCCTCTTTTGAAGATATAAATCACATAATATTCAAACCAGCACAAAAAAAAAGATCAAGGCACCCCCTCTGCAGGATCCGCTTCACTGATTAGCACCAATTTGTATCTTCAAACTTCACTAAAACAGACATAAACCGCTCCTCTGCTTCTGTGTGTACTTTTTAAAACTCATTTTAGGGTAAATAAATAAATTCCCCAAAGGAAACATTTCTCTTTTTCGCCTTTTTAACTCCTCCTCCCTGCCTCATTATGAAAGCTTGAGTCATAGCCTGACATGTGATGGTGAATATTAAAAGATAAGGATGTGATGCTCAGCAGCGATAACCTTTTAATTAAAGGAACCATCCATATCAGAGCAGTGGACTAAATGAGCACACAGCAGTGAATCACAGGCTTAAGACAAGGGAAGCTCTCACCTCATTTATCCAAGTCACATGATATCTGTGTTGACCACTGGGACCTAAGGTTGAGACTCAAGGACTGGTATATGATAAATTCAAGGCAGGTTATGTGGAGATTTAACAAAGAGAAGTCAAATAATATGTACCCACTGCAGGAAATGAAATGCTGACAATGAGACATTGAGCCGATTAAGATAAAATACAGGAGGGCATTTTAAATGATAGCAGTATGGGAAGGTTGGAGAGGGCGACAACCACACATCACATCCTCCTGAGACCCAGAAGAAAAAAGGTTTTGATAGATAGATAGATAATAAAAGTATTGTGGTTCAAAGAAACATATTACAGCAAAAACAATTCCAATAATGTTGTTTATTTAACTTGTATCATCTGTCCTTTGTAGTGGACATCAGGTCTTGAACCAAAAATCCATTAATCAACTTCAGACAGTTCAAAATGCAGCAGCCGGGCTACTTATCACCTATAATGTCACCGTCTCAGCTCTATGAAGACATGCAGTGAGAAATTTCAGCTCAGTGTTCACATTCAACACCGGCTTAAGTGTCTATTTTAAAAAATTGTATTGGATTCTTTTATCTGATCATTTACTGTTTTAATGTATCAATATTATTATTATTATTTCATTTATCTGCTCTGAAAACCTCTTTTATTGTCCTTTTAATGCTTTTATTTACTTATCCATTTATTTTATTTTGTAATGTATTTCTTGAAAAACCTCTTAAACAATTATGTATTGGTCTTTTGTGCCACCACTTTATTCTTTTTAACCTCACGTTCTATTCTGTTTTACGTTGCTAAAATTCCTCCTCCTTGTCAAAACACTTTGTAAACACTTGTTTTTAAAGGTGCTATATAAATACAGTTATTATAATAATAATTATTATTGTTATTATCATTATTATTATTATCATTATTATAACTGAAAGCCAAAGTTAGCATTTAGGAGCCAAAACCAGATATTGGATATAAATTAAATAAATGATAAACAAATAGTTTGTTAGAGAATTACCTGACACAATTCAGTGACCTGATGAGTAACAGTAAATTATATTGTTATATACATACAGACGTAAATATAAACTTTTTTTTTTTTCCAATCATTTTATTTTTTTCAATTGGTAAAGATGCAAAAAAAAATCAAACTTTTACTGTGTGGGCTAACCGGAGTACCCGGGGAAAACCCAGACGTGTCAACAAGTGAAGTCCTGGCAGTCAGAAACTACAAGATTCTTCACATGGAAACACTAGCCTCTTCCTTCTCTTTCTTCATCTCAGGTTCTTCTTGGACAGTCTGTTGTTCCTCCTCGATCATGGAATGTACGTCATGGACCGTCTGAGGTTTTTCTTGGACAGTCTGTCTTTCTTCCTGGACCATCTGAGGTTCTTCTTGGACAGTCTGTTGTTCTTCCTGGACCATCTGAGGTTCCTCCTGGACAGTCTGTTGTTCTTCCTGGACAGTCAATTGTTCTTCTTGGCTCGTCTCAGGGTCTTCCTCGACTATCTCATGCCTTGGTTTGACTGTCTCTGTAGTGGTAGTCTCATATGTGAACCCTGTGTCCAGACTGATGGGTTCCCTCCTTTGAAGCTTTTTTCAATTGGTAAAGATTAAAAAAAATATCAAACCTTTACTGTGTGGGCTAACCGGAGTACCCGGGGAAAACCCAGACGGGTGAACAAGTGAAGTCCTGGCAGTCAGAAACTACAAGATTCTTCACATGGAAACACTGGCCTCTTCCTTCTCTTTCTTCATGCGTTTGGACTTAAATAAACGTTTGTGTTTTGGAGTGATCATTTTTTTGAACCTCCTCCAGGGAGAGATATTCTCCTCGTGTTCTTCCTTGTCCACTGGACGTTCTTCTTGGATCGTCTCAGGGTCTTCCTCGACTATCTCATGCCTTGGTTTGACTGTCTCTGTAGTGGGACTGATTGGTTCCCTCCTTTGAAGCTGTTCTATGACCTCCTTCACCTCCTTCTGCAGCGCCTTACTAATGTCCTCCAGAGCTCTAAGTGTGGAGGCATTTTCTTCCAACTGAGCCTCTAATTTCTTCAACTTATGCTCATGTCGGAGGTCAGTATCAGAGCCCTCCTCCACCATTTCACTAAGAGTCTCAACTTCTGGTACGGACTCCTTCTCCTTACTAGTAAAGCAACATACTTTGACCCCCGAATTTAAAGGATCTCCCTCCCTCAGGATTTCCCCAGACTCTTTCAATTCTTCTAACCTCCTCCTCAAATGAGAGATCTTCTCCTTATGTGTATTTTCACATTCCTGGACCATCTCATGTTTTTCCTGAATGGTCTCAGGGTTTTCTTGAACTGTCTGGTGTTCTCCCTGGATGGTCACAGGATTTTCCTGGATCGTCTCAGGGTCTTCCTCGACTATCTCATGCCTTGGTTTGACTGTCTCTGTAGTGGTAGTCTCATATGTGAACCCTGTGTCCAGACTGATGGGTTCCCTCCTTTGAAGCTGTTCTCTGGACTCCACCTCCTTCTGCAGCGCCTGACTAATGTCCTCCTGTGCTCTAAGTTTGGAGGCACTTTCTTCCAACTGAGCCTCTAATGTCTTCACCTTATGCTCATTACGGACTTTGAAGGTGTCCACAAGATTCAGGGAGTTGGAGGCATGACCCAGGACCTGGTTCATTATATCATGCAGCTTCTTCTTTAGACCTTGAATCTCTAAGGCATGTCCTCTTAAATGTTTAACTGAATCTGTCGGGTTGTAATTCAGATTTTGGAGCTCAAAATCAAGTATCCTGATGTAATCTTCGGTCTGTCCTCTCCATCTCTCCTCCCAGGTCATCCTCATACTTATATCAGTATAAACACACTGCTGATTAGAGTCCTCAACTTCTGGTACCGACTCCTCCTCCCTAGTAAAGACATGTATGTAGACCGTATCAAATTGCACTGTCTTCTTTGGGGTTTCCTCAGAATCTTTCACTGGGCGCTTTAAACAGCTCTTGAGCTCTGGTTCTGTATCCGAAACTGAGCTGGGTTTATTCCCCATTTTTGAAAAGCTGTTGCTAATGCTGATTTTAAAAGAATTAAAAGCGCTTCGTAAAGTCTTTTTCCACACGGTTGTGTCTCAGGTCTGGATCTGTGAGCTGCTTGTTGGCTTTTGTGGTTTACAGCCTACCCTGACTCAACACTCTAAATGACCTTGTGATGTCGTAGTCAAAATTGTTGGCCATGGACACCAAACTGGCTACCTGGTAATCTCCATCACCAAATCCACAGAAATGCAGAATCCATACTTGGGTGCCTGGATTTTCAGCATGGCAAGTGTTATTGGTTTCCATTCGTGGTACTTTTGAAGTCAAAGACATGGGAATCAATCCACATCAGCAGGCTTGGGTGGATGCAGAAGCAATCTGATAATGTGTTATTTATCCCTTTAAATTGATATATCTGCATGCAAGTGCAGCTTCTAGATCACACATTTCAATTTGAGCAACAAATCTGCTTGATGCTGCACGGTTAAAGCCAATCAGGGCGTAGATTTCTGAGCTACCTGTTAGCATCAGGAAGTAACTGGAAGTAACAGCATGGTCACACTTAACTAGGAGAGCGTTTGTGGATTTATGCACTCTGTTTGGATGAATGAAGAGGTGATAGGCCGCTAGAATCCCAAAGTGAATGTGTCCTGTGTGGCATTTTTGCCTGATACGTGTGGATGCTCAAAGTGGAGTTGTCAGCCCTATGTTCCCACAGCCGTATGTTCCCACAGAACAGTGGTCAGTGGTCAGCATGGTGCAGTCTGTGGCCTCCGTTAACTGTTTAACAGTCTGATGGCGGTGGGCACAAAGGAGCGCCTGAAGCGTTCAGTCTTGCACCGTGGTGGAATGATGCGCTGACTGAACGAGCTCCCCATCAGCCACAGCTCATCATGGAGAGGGTGAGAGGGGTTATCCAGGATGGCTCGCAGTTTGTCCATCAACCTCCTCTCAGCCACTGACTCCAGACTGTCCAGTTGTAGGCCAACCACAGACATCGACCTGTCCTTCCACCCACCGTTATGGGGACTGTAAGATCTATCTACCAGAGGGAATACTGGCAGAGTAGCATCATGCTAACAGAGCTAACACCGGACATGAATGCCACATTGGAAGGATTTCACCTGCCATGGGCGGACAGGATACAGGAGATCAAGACTGAACACACTGGTGAAGAAGGCCAGCTTGGTCCTGGACCCTGTGGAGGTGGTGGCTGACAGGAGAATTATGGCCAAGCTGTCGTCTCTGATGGACATTTCCTTTCTATATATATTCTTGTTGAAATTCTTGCCCTGTACACCTTTTTGTTTGCTGCTGTAACTCCACGTATAAAAGAGTATCTTATGTTATCTTATCTTAGCATACAAATGTGAGAAACATTCGTAACTTGTGTATTTATTTTTTAAAGTTTGACTGCAGCCCCATTTAAATGAATGGGGGAGACTGAGTTTTTGACCTTTGCTGCAGCCAGCCACCAGGGGTCAGACGCTTTGCTGGAAGCTTCACTTCCAGCTGAGAGAGCTGCACCCCTGGGTTAGATAGGTTAAAATACTTTATTTATCCCGGGGGGAAATTCAGTAATTTAAGTTGCTCCTATACACAATAAGTATGAATATCAAATAATATTAATAGAAGAAAGTTATTAATACGATATAAATACAAAATGCAAATAATGATAACAAAAGTATGTACAGAAGACAAAATCAGCTATGTAGAAAAGACATGGTTGAAGTCCCCGGAGTTCAGGAAGAGGGCTCTCTGGTGGTCTGTCTGGAGTCTGAGTATGGCAGCGTTGAGAATGCGTATGACATGTGAGATCTCCCTGTACAGATAATATGGTCTGAGGCCCACAGCACTCTCGCTGATATCCCGGTCTGCCCGGACAGCCTGGAAGCCGTCAATGGAGACGTTGTGGTCGGGAATATCCAGATGCAGCCACGTTTTCGTGACTTCTGGCTAGTCCTGTAAACTCGTCCATCTTATAAGCCAGAGATCTCACGTTGCCCATGACGAGAGAGAAGGGGCACTGCTTCGATCTCCTCTCCATAAACCTTCGTCTCCTTATACCAGCTCTCCTCCCTCGTAGCTCTATGCCTCCTCTGCCTCTATGTGTCCCAAATCTCCAGAGCTCTGCAGGAACATCCACATCGAACATCCACACAGTCCTGAGAAATACTCTGAACTGGAAAATAAGCTGCTTTTGAAGTGAGTTTTTTCATAGTTATATATTTTATATGAATTTTGAATATTCCATTTACGTTTCCAGGTCCTTTAAAGTTCTGATTAATGTAGATCGTCATAGGCCAACGTACAATGCGGTTCAAAAAGAAGCTTACTACGATCCGATTGGCCCAACTTTTTTTTAGAGTGGCTACCCAAGTTAAACATAACCCCAGTGAAAACTGTTGCAGCACAGAGGTGAGGAAAGTTAAAATACCCAATCCCTCAAATCAAACTTAGCAATAAAGTTCAGAGAGACTCATCAAACTGTGAAATAATCACATGGAATCATTTTCACTTCAATCATAAGCTGCTGTATGTGATAATACACTGGGGATAACAGATTTAACTACATGCAAATGCAGACAGCACACTGCCCTCATTAAGCATTAATATTTGATACCAAATTCAAAGAACATACAGTCTTACCATCATCAAAAGGGTTTAACTTATAGAGATAAATCCTACATATTAACATCCATCTGAAACTAATCCTGCTATGATAAATATTAACTCATTATCATGACACTCTAATGAAAGAAGTACGACTGAAGAGGATTAGGATTAGTGTTGCATCTCTAGAAGAAGGTCCTGGTTCTTATGGTGTGCACTTTGCAGGAAAAGTAAGTCTAGTCAATGGATGCTGTTTTACGACTTCCCCGTTCAGAGATCAGCAGTAGACCACATCATTTGGCCTGTTGTAGTACCCAACAACTGAGATTTGTCCACCCGGTAATCTCCATCACCAAATCCACAGAAATGCAGAATCCATACTTGGGTGCCTGGATTTTCAGCATGGAAAGTGTTTGAAGAGGTAAAGGTAGGTAGGGCTAACTCGTTTTAGTGTAGGCAGTTTTCAGGACGGTGTATCGATCAGGATACATGGAAGGATGAGGAGACGGTGCGTGCACTTAGCTGC
>NW_023260192.1:30775-34288 GCF_009762535.1 Notolabrus celidotus | reverse complement strand
TGCTCGAACCTGCTCGATGAGCTTCCTGAGCTCACAGACGATCTGGATCCTCACGTTCCCTGGATGAGCACTGCGCTCGGTGAGTCCACGCCACTGAGCACGCTCAGACCAGACCTGTATCAGGGGTCATAAGTGACCATCAGATGCAGTGACTCCTGAAGAGTCCTCTCTCCTTCACCATGTTTCACCTTACAGTGCCAGATCTGATGTTTCCATGGGAACATCAGATCTGATGTTTCCATGGGAAAAGCCTTCCTCATCGTTAACCTGTACTGTGATGTCACTTCCTCCCTGTTCGTCTGTGTCCGCAGGAAAGTTACCGGATGCTGTCAACTTCTGGCTCGGCGAGGAGAGCGCCGTCACGTCCAGTAAGACCTGAATGCAACACAGATCCTGAGTAAACGAGCCTGAGGTCCTCATGTAATGTGTGTGTGTGTGTGTGTGTGTGTGTGTGTGTGTGTGTGTCAGTGCACAAAGACCACTATGAGAACCTGTACTGTGTGATCTCTGGAGAGAAGACCTTCATCCTGCTCCCGCCTACAGACCGCCCCTTCATCCCCTATGGTAACCATAGCGACCGCCACACCTCCAGTATGCACACAGTGTGAGTATAGTGTGATCACCATGGTAACCTGGTGTGTGTGTCAGGTGTGTATCAGCCGGCGGTCTACAGTCAGAGAGGGGACGGTGAGTTCGAGGTCGTGGATCAGCCTGACTCTGAGAAGGTGCGTTTGATGGTCTCTGTTAATCTCAGCTCTGCTTTAAACACGTCAGCTAATCCTAACCCCGCCCTCCTCAGGTCCCGTGGATCCCTCTGGACCCTCTGGACCCCGACCTGGACCGGTTCCCTCAGTACAGCAGAGCTCGTCCGCTGTGCTGCAGCGTGAAGGCCGGGGAGATGTTGTACCTGCCGTCTCTGTGGTTCCACCACGTCAGACAGTCACACGGCTGCATCGCAGGTAACAGCACCTGAATGCAACACGTGGCCTTTAAAGTCCTGCGTTCACTGAGGTCACGTGACCAGCCCGTGAGAGTGACGTCATACAGCAGATTCTCTTCTTCACTCAAATGAACCCAGAGCGTTTTCTTCTTCTGCAGTGAACTTCTGGTACGACATGGACTACGACATCAAATACAACTACTACCAGCTGCTGCAATCGCTGTCCCAGCTCGCTGTCACAGAGTGACATCACAGAGTGGCATCACAGAGCGACATGACAGAGCGACATGACAGAGCGACATGACAGAGCGACATCACAGAGTGACATCAGAGTGGGCGTGACGTCACAGAGAAACTTTGGAAAGCAGGAAACTGAAATAAAGTTGTGTGGACTCGCAGACTGTTTGATTCATTACACACTGTGAACCAATCAAATCCACGCACACCTGTGTGACCGTGATGTCACAACTCTCAGATAAAGAGGGGAGGGGTTACAGTCGACTCTCAGATAAAGAGGGGAGGGGTTACAGTCGACTCAGATAAAGAGGGGAGGGGTTACAGTCGACTCTCAGATAAAGCACTTTATTAGAGATCACAGAAACAAACAGCTGCAGACAGAAAAACAAACCTTAAAAAACTCTGAAGGTCAGAGTCCGTTTGTCTCTTTCTCTCCTCTTCTTTTCATCAGTTTGTCTTATTGCATCATCTCCACACCAAGGCCACGTCTCCCCCTCCTCCCCCTCCTCCCCCACCCTCCCCCACCATGCAGGAAGTGATGTCACTCAGCTGCTGGTTGAGGATTCATAAACTCTTTTCATGTACAAATGTAAACTCAAGCGAGGTGCTCCAAAGTTCTTCTGCTCTCCAACAGTATTCTCAAGCGCCCCTGAAGCCCCGCCCCTGAAGCCCCGCCTCCTCACAGCTACAGAGACATGATCCTGGTTCAATGGAGCATGAAAGCTCATGTTCCTGATGGTCCACAGAGTCCGGTTGGCTCCAGCTGACAGGAGGAGCTCTGATGTTAATGAACTGTCCACTGACCCTGAGGTCAAGGACCTCCTCTGACCCTGAGAACCAGGACCTCATGTTGGTCTTGTGACTGTCTGATCTGACCACAGGGAGTCTCATGGTCTCGTGTGTTCTCTGATGTTCAGGATCCTGCAGACTGAGCAGTTCTCTCAGGTGGACCCGTACAGGTGTTAGTCTCTCTGCTCCCTGACAGTCAGACACCACAGAAGAAGAAGGAGAGGAGTCCTGCCCGGGACCCCCACCCCCCTTCAGACGGATGGTACCACAGGGCAGCTGGAGGATGGGACAGAGGAGGACCAGCAAGGGGCGCCACAGGCACGCTCACACATGAACATACACACACACACACACGCATACACACACACACAGTGTCTCAGTTGTCATGGCGACAGTAGATCGGCACATTGATGCTGTGGAACGCCGGCACCCAGCGGTTGTCATGGAGACCCACATTGCAGCCCAGCGCGTCCCTGTGGGCACCATGACAACACATCCAGTAACCGGGGCCGTACGGCAGCGCCTGGCAGTACGGTTTGTGGTGCCAGCGGCACAGGGACACGTCGCCGCGGCAATAACGCTTCTTACACTGCTTGCAGGGGTCGTCACGGTAACGGGGGTCTGAGACCCAGAGCGAGTCGGCGGGCCGCACGCCGTACGAGTCGATGACGAAGGCGAAGTACTGGCAGGAGCATTTGAGCGCGGCGAGGCTCTGCGTGGGCAGCAGCAGGAAGATCTTCACCAGCACGTGATGCGGCAGCACCAACAGGTACGGCTGCGGCTCAAGCAGCTGCTGCAGGCGCTGACGCATCAACAGGAAGTCCTGCGACGCAGACGCACGGCGCCCGGGAGGAACAGCGGAGCAGGGAATCAAACACACGACCTGCTCATGCTCAGACAGACGCCTCCTCTCTGATTGGCTGCCACAGCTAGAGCAAGGAACAAAGGGGCGGGGCCTGTGGTCACAGGTCGTTCTGTAGCTAGAGTGTTGTCGGTCTGTGAAGGGAGGGGCGGGGCCTGAGGGGAGAGGGGCGGGGACTGAAGGAAGAGAGACGGGGCCTGAGGGGGAACGTGTCTCTGCTGCAGGAGACAGAAACAACAAGCCTGGCAGAGGCTCCGCCACCTCACACAGTGCAGTGTGTGGCGTGGCTCCTCCCTGCAGACCACTGACCTCATCCTTTTCTCCAGCCGCACCTGAAGGGGGCATGGCCTGCCGTGGCGAGGAGGGCGGGGTCATTGTCGAAGCAGTGGGTGTTTCAGAGCAGCTGATTGGCTCCTTGCCGGCAGGATGAACCCCAAGTAGTGATGAGTACGTGGATGATGATGTCACTGATGACTTCACTGATGATTGTGATGACACACGCTGGTAGGGGGCGGGGCTCTGGTCTCCAGTGGCGAGCAGGACTCGTCCCACTGATCTCCTCAGGCTGTTGCTCCTGGACAGATCTCCCTCCGCTCTCCTCCTCAGACACTCGGACTCCAGCTTGGCCACCATGTCTGACACCTTCACACTCTCTGACTCCTCCCCCAAAACCTCTGAGTCGTCC
>NW_023260192.1:23275-28275 GCF_009762535.1 Notolabrus celidotus | reverse complement strand
ATCACACAAACATCACACTAACTTCACAAACATCACACTAACTTCACAAACATCACACAAACATCACACTAACTTCACAAACATCACACTAACATCACACTAACTTCACAACCATCACACTAACTTCACAAACATCACACTAACTTCACAAACATCACACTAACTTCACAACCATCACACTAACTTCACAAACATCACACTAACTTCACAACCATCACACTAACTTCACAAACATCACACAAACATCACAAACATCACACTAACTTCACAAACATCACACTAACATCACACTAACTTCACAAACATCACACTAACTTCACAAACATCACACTAACATCACACTAACTTCACAAACATCACACTAACTTCACAAACATCACACTAACTTCACAAACATCACACAAACATCACACTAACTTCACAAACATCACACTAACATCACACTAACTTCACTAACATCACACTAACTTCACAAACATCACACTAACATCACACTAACTTCACTAACATCACACTAACTTCACAAACATCACACTAACTTCACAACCATCACACTAACTTCACAAACATCACACAAACATCACACTAACTTCACAAACATCACACTAACATCACACTAACTTCACAAACATCACACTAACTTCACAAACATCACACTAACATCACACTAACTTCACAAACATCACACTAACTTCACAAACATCACACTAACTTCACAAACATCACACAAACATCACACTAACTTCACAAACATCACACAAACATCACACTAACTTCACAAACATCACACTAACTTCACAAACATCACACTAACTTCACAAACATCACACTAACTTCACAAGCATCACACTAACTTCACAAACATCACACAAACATCACACTAACTTCACAAACATCACACTAACATCACACTAACTTCACAAACATCACACTAACTTCACAAGCATCACACTAACTTCACAAGCATCACACTAACTTCACAAACACTGTGACTCGTTATACTCTATAGCGCTCATTAGCATGCTACTAGCTACAGCCATCTGAAGCCAGTTCACACCTGGCTAACTGACTAGCCTCTGAGTCTCTCTAACACAGAGGAAAGAAGACGTGGAACCGGAAGTGTCCGTTTCTAATGAAAGTGTCTCTTAGCACCACAGACTGTAGGTTAGCACCACAGACTGTAGGTTAGCAACATAGACTGCAGGTTAGCACCATAGACTGTAGGTTAGCACCACAGAGTGTAGGTTAGCACCACAGACTGTAGGTTAGCTCCATAGACTGTAGGTTAGCACCATAGACTGTAGGTTAGCACCACAGACTGTAGGTTAGCTCCATAGACTGTAGGTTAGCACCATAGACTGTAGGTTAGCACACAGTGACGGGTAGTTTTAGGAGCAGGCCGGAGGGTCAGACTAACCTGAAGGAGGAAGTCTCTCCTCTCTGATCGCTGGATGACATGAACTCTTGCAGAGACCAGGTCCGGTCTAGTCCCTGTCCCTGTGTGCCCCTGTGTGTCCTCGGGGGGTCCTCGGGGTGTGGAGCTGTCCAGCTGTCAGCCTGTCAGTAACTTTGATTGAAGGATGTTTTTAATGTTTAATCACTCCGATGTTCCGGAAGCTGCTCGGAGCTTACAGACCCAGCGCACTGACGTCATGACGTCGGTAAACCAAAGATCGTCTATTTCAACAAACCACCCACTGAAGCTCAAAGAATCAGAGCTGCAGAATATGCCATAAACCCCGCCCCCTGCTGGTAGCAGAGGAAACAGAGGACAAGCTATGGAATTAAAACCAAGCGGCAAACTCCGGTCTCAAACGATGAAGCCAATGCGGAAGTGATATAAACTGCAATACATCGAAAATCCGCTTGAGGCTGGCTGCAGAAACACCGGAAACCACATAGATATGAATGGGAAAAAGACGATCTTTGCAGCATTAATAAACATGTTTACAGCCTGGTTCAAAAAACGGCTTGGCCCTACAACGCTAATCTCTCTAATGGCACACACTGTACGGGGGGTGAATTTTTTTCTAACGTGACGGTTAAGAAGATATTAAGATTATGAGTTTTGCCCAAATAAGGACATAACTGACGTGAATCCCGGTCGGGAACACACAGCCATTGGCTAAGAGACTCACACTACGTCACACTCTGCCTAGTTGAGTTCCGCATTACCAATATGGCTGCCGCCGTCGATTTGCTTCAAAACAGCTCTCAGGAACAGATGGGTGACGTCACGGATACTACGTCCATATTTTATACAGTCTATGATTAAAACACAGGTGAAATGAATGTTTGTCAAACATGTTTCTGTGTTAGAGTTCTTCTCCTGCTGATTCATGTCTCAGTGTTCATGTTTCTGTTTACTCTCAATTATTATTGATGATATAAAAAGAGGGATGAAGCAGTATCAGTCTGGATCTGACTCTTCTTTAGAATGTTGACTTCTCTCTCAAAATGCTGAGATCAAAGGCAGAACTCTAGAACTCCTTCTTTGATCTTAGAACTCCTTCTTTGATCTTAGAACTCTGTCTTTGATCTTAGAACTCTGTCTTTGATCTTAGAACTCTGTCTTTGATCTTAGAACTCTGTCTTTGATCTTAGAACTCTGTCTTTGATCTTAGAACTCTGTCTTTGATCATAGTACTCTGTCTTTGATCTTAGAACTCTGTCTTTGATCATAGTACTCTGTCTTTGATCATAGAACTCTGTCTTTGATCTTGGAAATCTGTCTTTGATCTTAGAACTCTGTCTTTGATCTTAGAATTCTGTCTTTGATCATAGAACTCTGCCTTTGATCTTAGAATTCTGTCTTTGATCTTAGAACTCTGTCTTTGATCATAGAACTCTGTCTTTGATCTTAGAACTCTGTCTTTGATCTTAGAACTCTGCCTTTGATCGTAGAACTCTGTCTTTGATCTTAGAAGTCTGTCTTTGATCATAGAACTCTGTCTTTGATCTTAGAACTCTGCCTTTGATCTTAGAACTCTGCCTTTGATCATAGAACTCTGCCTTTGATCTTTGAACTCAGCCTTTGATCTTTGAACTCTGTCTTTGATCTTTGAACTCTGTCTTTGATCTTTGAACTCTGCCTTTGATCTTTGAACTCTGTCTTTGATCTTTGAACTCTGTCTTTGATCTTTGAACTCTGTCTTTGATCTTAGAACTCTGTCTTTGATCATAGAACTCTGTCTTTGATCTTTGAACTCTGCCTTTGATCTTTGAACTCTGTCTTTGATCTTTGAACTCTGTCTTTGATCTTTGAACTCTGTCTTTGATCTTGATGATTTTCACCCTCTACATGTGAAAGACACTAAACTGAACACACACACACACATACACACACATGTAACACACAAGTAAAAAATAGACACCTGAGTAGATGCAAAATCCATCCTTTATTGAGTCAGAAAAATTAAAGTCTTACAAAGATCAACTGAAGATAAACTGAGGATAAACTGAGGATCAACTGAAGATCAACTGAGGATAAACTGAAGATCAACTGAGGATCAACTGAGGATCTACTGAGGATCAACTGAGGATCAACTGAAGATCAACTGAAGATCAACTGAGGATAAACTGAGGATCAACTGAAGATCAACTGAGGATCAACTGAGGATCAACTGAGGATCTACTGAGGATCAACTGAGGATAAACTGAAGATCAACTGAGGATCAACTGAAGATCAACTGAAGATCAACTGAGGATCAACTGAAGATCAACTGAGGATCAACTGAGGATCAACTGAGGATCAACTGAAGATCAACTGAGGATCAACTGAGGATCAACTGAGGATCAACTGAGGATCAACTGAGGATCAACTGAAGATCAACTGAGGATCAACTGAGGATCAACTGAGGATCTACTGAGGATCAACTGAGGATCAACTGAAGATCAACTGAAGATAAACTGAGGATAAACTGAGGATCAACTGAAGATCAACTGAGGATCAACTGAGGATAAACTGAGGATCAACTGAAGATCAACTGAGGATCAACTGAGGATAAACTGAGGATCAACTGAAGATCAACTGAGGATCAACTGAGGATCAACTGAGGATCTACTGAGGATCAACTGAGGATAAACTGAAGATCAACTGAGGATCAACTGAAGATCAACTGAAGATCAACTGAGGATCAACTGAGGATCTACTGAGGATCTACTGAGGATCAACTGAGGATCTACTGAGGATCAACTGAGGATCTACTGAGGATCAACTGAAGATCAACTGAAGATCAACTGAGGATCAACTGAAGATCAACTGAGGATCAACTGAAGATCAACTGAGGATCAACTGAAGATCAACTGAGGATCAACTGAAGATCAACTGAAGATCAACTGAAGATCAACTGAGGATCAACTGAAGATCAACTGAAGATCAACTGAAGATCAACTGAGGATCAACTGAGGATCAACTGAAGATCAACTGAAGATCAACTGAAGATCAACTGAGGATCAACTGAAGATCAACTGAAGATCAACTGAGGATCAACTGAAGATCAATTAAGGATCAACTGAGCGAAGGGAGGGGAGTTCTTTTTGATCTGTTCATGTGGTCTATTTGATTGGTGGTGGTACTGTGGTGGATCTCAGCTGGATCCTCAGTAGATCTATTTGATTGGTGGTGGTACTGTGGTGGATCTCAGGTGGATCCTCAGTAGATCTATTTGATTGGTGATGGTACTGTGGTGGATCTCAGGTGGATCCTTGTTACACCAGCAGTGGATCCAGTGATCTGACTCAGGGAATGTTTTCTACACGGACATTTTTGAGTGTCAGGTCATTGTGGATGCTGAAGGATTTGATGGATCTCAGGTCCCTGACCCGATGTTTGAACTCCAGGACGTGGGATCCATCCACAGCCACCTTGTACCCGCTGGCTGTGCAGAGGATCTTCATCTGCAAATACAAAAACAAAGACTTCCATCAGCAATCACATGTTCACAGACCGGCCCTCCAAATACACTCATGGTGCGTTCAGGGACCCTTTGACATCTGAG
>NW_023260192.1:10775-13275 GCF_009762535.1 Notolabrus celidotus | reverse complement strand
ACCCCGCCCCCTGCTTCTGACCCCGCTCCCTGCTTGTAACCCCGCCCCCTGCTTCTAACCCCGCCCCTAGATTCACTGCTTCTGACCCCGCCCCCAGATTCACTGCTTCTAACCCCGCCCCATACTTTTAATGCTACATGCTAACTGCTTTAGCCACCTTAACAGAGTTTATGTGGTTAGCATGTAAACACCTGACAGATTCCTCTATAAGGCATACAGGCTAACAGTCCCGGTCCCTTCTGCTCACAGTCTTTGTGCTAAGCTAAGCTAAGCTAACCTAAGCTAAGTTTTAGAGATTGAGACAGAAACGTGAGATCTGAAAGTTTCTCTGAAGTTTGAAACAGCGGACCCAGCTTCAGACCGGACTTTAGTCCTGATCCAGCAGACAGGCCTGTGTGGTACTGTTACCGTGGCAACAGTGGTGACAGTACAAGTCCGTGTGTTGCCGTCAGTCCGCACCGTGTGAAGATCCAATATATACCAAGCAAATATATTAGCGTTAAATAGCTTTCATCAAACATAGCACCGTCACTCTACCGACCAATAAAAACACAGCATGTGGTGTGCGCCCTACAACCAAAGGTCAAAGGTCAAAGGTCATAAATACAAAATAAGGCTACGAAACACAGACGCATCGCAGTCCGTCTCAAAGTGCAGCAAATACAGAGAGGACTGAAGCAAGACTCAACCTGAACCCTGCAGAACCCACAACCCTCACCAGGACCATCCACAAGACCTTCAACTAGACCATCAGGAGAGGTCCAGAGACATCATCAGACACCTGAGGAACCACCTGGAGAACACAGTCCAGCAGAGACATCGCAGAGTGCTTCAGAGTAAAGGTCTGATGGTCTAGACCTCTTTAAAGTCTTTGAGGAGACTAAAGTGCTCCGTGATCTGAAGCTGGAAGGTCTCAGACCACAAAGTCAGCCTGGACCTAGACTAACTGGAGGTCCAGTTCAGCATCAGACCTGAAGAAACCAAAATGAGTCGACCCTCCGAGCTTCAACACGCAGGAAGTGGCCGACGTTTGTACACAGTCCGTCTGATTGGCTGTTCGATCGCTTGTCCCGATCAGACCCGTTGAGCTGCGAGATCCTGCTCTGAAGCAGACCGCAGGTACAGGTGAGGCCCTGATGGAGGACGCCAATTTGATTGGCTCATCATAAGCTCTGCATCTGATGCTGCGTTAGTCCGGACTGTTCAGTGAGGTCAGCGCTCTGCTGGAGCGACCCTGAGCGGGTTTGTCTCTACGAGCGGTTCAGGGACCAAATCATAAATCCACCATTTGAACCTCCAGAACCTTTAAGGCTGTCCAGAACCACAGAGCTGTGGGCCACACCTCAGGTGCACATAGAGGACCACACCAGGTCCCTCTGATGGACCGGTTTTCTGTGCAGGTTCTCTGTGTACCCGGGTGTACCTGACCAGTTAGGGTAACAGTCCACTCTTATTGGTCACACATGCGGGTACGAAGGTGGATGAGCTCCGGTCCAACCACAGGTCTGTCTGCTCCTCCCTCAGGTGTGGGTCACAGTTGGGCTCGTTTCCGGTACATTGAGAGTGCAGAGGTAAGACACCTCAGCAGGTATGGGGGCGGGGCTCTGGACCTGCTGACTCACACTGTGGTCATGAGTTTGAGAGAACCCGACCTGAACCGGAGGAATCTCTTCTTCAGGTTGTGGGAGGCCTTGATCTTGATGAAGGCCTTCGCCTGAGCTGCGGTCATTGCCTTCCCAGTCACCGGGGCCCCTGCTGCCTCAGACTGGCCCCACCCCCTTCCTGTTCCACCTGCCCCGCCCCCAGCCCCACCCCCTCCACTCTCCTCTGTATCACTGGTGGTGGTGCTCTCCTCCACGTACTCGTCCTCGCTGGACTCGCTGTCTCCAAAGCGGTTGGTGGTGTAGTTGGACCGCTCGTCCTCGCTGGTGTCCACGATGGTGGAATGAAAGAGCGACGCACATTCGGCTGAATACTCAGAGTCACTTCCTGCCGTACAGGCGGCGTACGGGCTGCTCGACAACGCATGAGAGGGGAGGAACCCATTGGCAGCAGAATGACTCAGCAGCTCCTTTCTCTTACGCCGCTGAGCGCGCCTGAACGCCTCGTCGCACGGAACCTCCATGATCGCTCGCAACCGCCAGTAATCACTCCGTTTGTACTTCGGTTTGGCGAGGACTACAACCTGGTCTCTTCCATGGTGATGATGATGGTGGGGACCATGGTGATGGTGTCCATGGTGATGGTGTCCATGGTGATGGTGTCCATGGGGATGGTTCCTGGATGAAGCTGACTGCACACTGCTCCGTGTTGACGTGGCGTGTTGGTCCAGGACTCGGCCCTCTGGGATGGACGCAGGGAGGCGTCTCATTCTGGAGGAGGACGTCCCGTTAGCACCACCAGCTGCTCTCCTGGAGCCTCTAACGTGGATGGAGCCACCGTCTTCCAGCAGCCGGGACCTCTTTGAGCTGGACCTGTGGTAAGACTTGTCCCCTCTTCT
>NW_023260192.1:0-10275 GCF_009762535.1 Notolabrus celidotus | reverse complement strand
TTTCCTCCTCTTCCTCCTCCTCTTCTTCCTCCTCCTCCTCTTCCTCCTGATGTGTTTTCAGGTCAGGTTTCTGTGTCAGTTGTTTCTGGACTCAGCCCGGTCTGCAGCTGCATTTCTAAACTTGAATCTGGAGCAGATTAGCCCCCTCCCCCCCCTCCTCCCCTCCCTCCCTCCTCCCTCCTCCATCCCTCCCTCCCCCCCTCCCCTCCCTCCCTCCCCCCCCTCCTCCCTCCTCCCTCCCTCCCCTCCCTCCTCCCTCCCTCCCCCCTCAGGAACAAATGGAGATTCCTCTGAGCTGCTGGAAACTCTGCGGATCGACTTTCAGCTCCGTGTGGAGCAGCTGAGACACAAACAGTTTTAAGGATCCCTCAGTCTGGACCTGGTCTGCTGGAGTCCTGATTTACTGGTTTTTATTGCTGTTTCCTGTTCTGGTTCACCTTTCACAATAAAGCCCCGATAATAACCCTGTATACTCAGACAGGCTTAGGGCGAGCTGAGTCTGTTTCAGCAGACAGAGCAGGTCTGAAGGAGGACCAGAGGACGCCGTCTGCACCATCTCAGACTGTCCGGAGGAGACGGTCCTAAGGAGACGGTCCTGAGGAGACGGTCCTGAGGAGACAGTCCTGAGGAGACGGTCCTGAGGAGACAGTCCTGAGGAGACTGGACCTTCAACAAATGGAACAGTCTAGCTGTTTTGATGAAACTTTAAAGGAGGCAGCTGATTGGCTGTTGGTGATGCAATGATCTCAGAGCCAAAACAGGAAGTGTATGATATCACTTCCTGTTGAACCTCAGCTGTCTGCTGGCTGATTGACAGGACAAACGGCTGGAAGAGGGTCAGTGTGTGTTTGAACACGCTGCTAATACCAGAGAGCAGCTGCACACACACACACACATACACACACACACACACACACACACACACACACCTCAGGTACAATGAGATATAATGTGAATGTATGTATTGATGAGGAGCTCTTAAGCTGATCAATACTGAGGTTGTGAGCCAGTGAGAGGGGGCGTGGCTTAACAGGAAAATAACCAGACATGAATCTAAAAGATGTGTGTGTGTGTGTGTGTGTGTGTGTGTGTGAGTGTACTGGTGTGACTGGGAGCTCTGGTTTGGTATCTGAGTGTTTATCAGACGCTTGTTTCTGCAGCTCAGTCACAGGAATGCAGCACATGACCTGAGAGCTGCATAACCCGCATGTTTTCCATCCCTGCTGTGTGTGTGTGTCTTTGTGTGTGTGTGTCTGTGTCGGTGTCTGTGTCGGTGTCTTTGTGTGTGTGTGTGTGTGTGTGTGTGTAGAAGCTGGTGATGATCAGCAGGTATGTAAACAGCTGATCTTATCCGTAGTGAGCCTGGAGCTGCTGATCAGAATCAGAGGGAGGTCAAAGGTCACAGGACAGAAACAGACCGGGCTCGGCTCTGCTCTGTTTCACCTGAAGCTGCTGGACCGGCTCGGCTCCGCCCCCCCTCGCTCTCTCCTCACCCATGTCCTAAGCAGACAGCGGGATGAGGCCTGCAGCTCTTAAGTCTCTGACGTTCAGAGTCTGTGGGAGCTGAAGCAGGATCCTGTAAGGACCAATCAGAGCTCTGATTGATCCTGTAAGGACCAATCAGAGCTCTGCAGCATGACGCTCGTCTCTCAGAGTCCGCTGAGACACACAGAGACCTTGGGTTCAAAACTTACAAACAAAACCTGCAGGTCCTCCAGAGTCCACTAGAGTGTGTCTACTGCAGTGAGTCCGTCCTCATAGAGCCCCATGTTGAAGTGCTACAGCAGGTTAAGGGTTAAAGGGGGGCGGGGCCTCTATGAGTGACAGGTGGGTGTGATGACCTCATCTCTTCATGAACCAGCAGGAGAGCTCACCTACACAGGACATCACACACTGTGTAATTAACCCTCTCTGTCCGGGTCAGGGTCTACGTCTGAGTCTGGGAGAGGGTTTGGGTCAGGGTCTGGGTCTGGTTCTCAGCAGAGCTCGTAAAGGTTCCCATGGACCAGGACTCTTAGCTCTTAGGTCTTAGCTCTATGTTCTGTTTGGGTTAAAATCTGACCATTTACTGTGTGTGTGTGTGTGTGTGTGTGTGTGTGCGTGTGCGTGTGCGTGTGTGTGTGCGTGTGCGTGTGTGTTCCCTTCAGAACTGTCTGCGCAGGAGGGACACAGGACTTCTCAGTCAGCTTCAGGAGCTGGACCGTCAGATAAGCGACCTGCGACTGGACACCGAGGATTCACTTGACCCGCCGGAGACGGACAGCAGACCCAGCTCAGGTACCTGGAGACCGTAAACCGGGCTAACTGGAGACCAGTTCTGGACTGGGATCAGTCTGGTACAACGTTAGGACTCTTCAGCGGTGACTCGCCCTGATCAGCTGATCCATGAGGTGACATCATCGATCAGCTGATCCATGAGGTGACATCATCGATCAGCTGATCCTTGAGATGACATCATCTCTAAAAATAAGCAAGATATAGGTTCTGATCCCGGGTCCAGAAGAACTCTGTGATCCAGTACAGACCCAAGTTCCTGTCCTGATAGAAGAGGGCACCAAAACAGGACTCTGTTTAATAATCCATCTCACCTGTCCCTCACCCGGCCCTCACCCGTCCCTCACCTCTCCCTCACCTCTCCCTCACCTGTCCCTCACCTGTCCCTCACCTGTCCCTCACCTGTCCCTCACCTGTCCCTCACCTCTCCCTCACCTCTCCCTCACCTGTCCTCCCCCCACAGGTTTCTATGAGCTGAGTGACGGGGCGTCCGGCTCTCTCTCGAACTCGTCAAACTCCGTCTTCAGCGAGTGTTTCTGTTCCGGGGCTGACGCTGACGGACGACTCCCTCCTGCAGGTAAACATGATCAATACATGATCAATACATGATCAATACATGATCAATACATGACCAATACATGATCAATACATGATCAATACATGATCAATACATGACCAATACATGATCAATACATGACCAATACATGACCAATACATGATCAATACATGACCAATACATGATCAATACATGACCAATACATGACCAATACATGACCAATACATGACCAATACATGATCAATACATGACCAATACATGATCAATACATGACCAATACATGACCAATACATGATCAATACATGACCAATACATGACCAATACATGACCAATACATGACCAATACATGATCAATACATGACCAATACATGATCAATACATGACCAATACATGACCAATACATGATCAATACATGACCAATACATGACCAATACATGACCAATACATGATCAATACATGTTAGTTTGCTAATTCATACTATCCTGCGCTTATGTCTATTTCTGGACTGATGAACATGTGATCTGATGAACATGTGAACATGATGAACATGTGATCTGATGAACATGTGATCTGGTGAACATGTGAACATGCGATCTGGTGAACATGATGAACATGTGATCTGGTGAACATGATGAACATGTGATCTGGTGAACATGATGAACATGTGATCTGGTGAACATGTGATCTGATGAACATGTGATCTGGTGAACATGTGAACATGTGATCTGATGAACATGATGAACATGTGATCTGGTGAACATGATGAACATGTGATCTGGTGAACATGATGAACATGTGATCATGATGAACATGTGATCTGATGAACATGTGATCTGGTGAACATGTGATCTGATGAACATGATGAACATGTGATCTGGTGAACATGATGAACATGTGATCTGGTGAACATGATGAACATGTGAACATGATGAACATGTGATCTGATGAACATGTGATCTGGTGAACATGTGAACATGTGATCTGATGAACATGATGAACATGTGATCTGGTGAACATGATGAACATGTGATCTGGTGAACATGATGAACATGTGATCTGGTGAACATGATGAACATGTGATCTGGTGAACATGTGATCTGATGAACATGTGATCTGATGAACATGTGAACATGATGAACATGTGATCTGGTGAACAAGTGATCTGATGAATATGATGTCCTGTGTTCTGCAGATGAGCTGTCCAGCTGTTTGGACTGTGATGGTCTGGTTGGAGGACTCTGTGACGACTCGTCTTTCTGTGGCACGGTCCGACGCTCGCTCTCAGCTCCTCAGCCGCCTACCTTGGACCCTGTGTCCCTGGTGGTCTCCTGTGACTCTCAAGTATCCAAGTATCACTGCGACCTGGTGGTCCGAAGTGGCAGTGAAGTCTACCGCTACCCGAGCCCTCTGCATGCCGTGGCGGTCCAGAGCCCCGTCTTTCTGCAGAAGTGGGGCCAGGGGAGTCACAGCAGAGAAGAGGGGGCTCCAAAGAGTCTTGAGTCTTCCCCTCTTCCTGTTTCAGCTCCTTCTGTACCTCAGAGCTCCTCCTGGCCCGCCCCCTCCTCCTCCTCCTCTTCGTCTCTGACTCCGTCACAGAAACGACTGGACAGCTACATCATCAGTCTGCTGCAGAGGAGAGCCCTACCCATCAGGACTAACAGACCCAGGACCAGTATCAGCACCGACCCATCAAAGAGCATCCTGAGGCAGGGCAGTCTCTGTGTAAGGCAGTTTTCTGATCCCAGCTCTAGGTCTGGTTTTGGGACTGTGAGGGGGTCTGACCTCAGACCCTCCTGGCCGGCTGCAGGAGCAGAAGGTGCCGTGACCTGGTCTCCTCAGAGTCAGTGGTCTGGGGGAAGTAAATCGGAGGAGCAGGATTCTCCCGGCGTCTACCCTGATGGCAGCATCGACGCAATGCAACATGGCTTCAAGGTTACCCTCAGTGACCCGACACCAGACCCGAACCCGTCTCCTCTAAAGAACAGCGTCCAAACTGGCTCACCTGCCAAGAACCAGGACTCCAACCCGAGCACTCACAGTCTGCTGAAACAGAAAGGCAGCAGGCCTCTCAGGGAGCTGGGCTGTCCCACATCAAGCTCCTCCCCCAAGGAGACCAAAACGCCATGTTACCCGCCTGACCAGGATCTGCCCCTCAAACCACTGCCAACTGTCAAACCACAACCAGCTGCTCCTAGAGACACCCCTAAACCCCCTCAGACCGAGAAGTCGGTTCCTGATAAGACCAGTGAAGGTTCCTCCCACAGTCAGGATCCACCGGGAGGAGGGGGTCTCATGGTTGATGCTAAGCTCATCCGCCCTCAGCGGCAGACCGTCAAACCCTGTAAGAGTGGCAACAAAATCCTCAAGTCCGTCAAAGTGAAGAACGCAACACTCAGGATGAGTCCGGACCCTGGACTCAACGAGAGAAGAGGGGACAAGTCTTACCACAGGTCCAGCTCAAAGAGGTCCCGGCTGCTGGAAGACGGTGGCTCCATCCACGTTAGAGGCTCCAGGAGAGCAGCTGGTGGTGCTAACGGGACGTCCTCCTCCAGAATGAGACGCCTCCCTGCGTCCATCCCAGAGGGCCGAGTCCTGGACCAACACGCCACGTCAACACGGAGCAGTGTGCAGTCAGCTTCATCCAGGAACCATCCCCATGGACACCATCACCATGGACACCATCACCATGGTCACCACCATCATCATCACCATGGACGAGACCAGGTTGTAGTCCTCGCCAAACCGAAGTACAAACGGAGTGATTACTGGCGGTTGCGAGCGATCATGGAGGTTCCGTGCGACGAGGCGTTCAGGCGCGCTCAGCGGCGTAAGAGAAAGGAGCTGCTGAGTCATTCTGCTGCCAACGGGTTCCTCCCCTCTCATGCGTTGTCGAGCAGCCCGTACGCCGCCTGTACGGCAGGAAGTGACTCTGAGTATTCAGCCGAATGTGCGTCGCTCTTTCATTCCACCATCGTGGACACCAGCGAGGACGAGCGGTCCAACTACACCACCAACCGCTTTGGAGACAGCGAGTCCAGCGGGGACGAGTACGTGGAGGAGAGCACCACCACCAGTGATACAGAGGAGAGTGGAGGGGGTGGGGCTGGGGGCGGGGCAGGTGGAACAGGAAGGGGGTGGGGCCAGTCTGAGGCAGCAGGGGCCCCGGTGACTGGGAAGGCAATGACCGCAGCTCAGGCGAAGGCCTTCATAAAGATCAAGGCCTCCCACAACCTGAAGAAGAGATTCCTCCGGTTCAGGTCGGGTTCTCTCAAACTCATGACCACAGTGTGAGTCAGCAGGTCCAGAGCCCCGCCCCCATACCTGCTGAGGTGTCTTACCTCTGCACTCTCAATGTACCGGAAACGAGCCCAACTGTGACCCACACCTGAGGGAGGAGCAGACAGACCTGTGGTTGGACCGGAGCTCATCCACCTTCGTACCCGCATGTGTGACCAATAAGAGTGGACTGTTACCCTAACTGGTCAGGTACACCCGGGTACACCTCAAACCTGCACAGAGAACCGGTCCATCAGAGGGACTTGGTGTGGTCCTTTATGTGCACCTGAGGTGTGGCCCACAGCTCTGTGGTTCTGGACGGCCTTAAAGGTTCTGGAGGTTCAAATGGTGGATTTATGATTTGGTCCCTGAACCGCTCGTAGAGACAAACCCGCTCAGGGTCGCTCCAGCAGAGCGCTGACCTCACTGAACAGTCCGGACTAACGCAGCATCAGATGCAGAGCTTATGATGAGCCAATCAAATTGGCGTCCTCCATCAGGGCCTCACCTGTACCTGCGGTCTGCTTCAGAGCAGGATCTCGCAGCTCAACGGGTCTGATCGGGACAAGCGATCGAACAGCCAATCAGACGGACTGTGTACAAACGTCGGCCACTTCCTGCGTGTTGAAGCTCGGAGGGTCGACTCATTTTGGTTTCTTCAGGTCTGATGCTGAACTGGACCTCCAGTTAGTCTAGGTCCAGGCTGACTTTGTGGTCTGAGACCTTCCAGCTTCAGATCACGGAGCACTTTAGTCTCCTCAAAGACTTTAAAGAGGTCTAGACCATCAGACCTTTACTCTGAAGCACTCTGCGATGTCTCTGCTGGACTGTGTTCTCCAGGTGGTTCCTCAGGTGTCTGATGATGTCTCTGGACCTCTCCTGATGGTCTAGTTGAAGGTCTTGTGGATGGTCCTGGTGAGGGTTGTGGGTTCTGCAGGGTTCAGGTTGAGTCTTGCTTCAGTCCTCTCTGTATTTGCTGCACTTTGAGACGGACTGCGATGCGTCTGTGTTTCGTAGCCTTATTTTGTATTTATGACCTTTGACCTTTGACCTTTGGTTGTAGGGCGCACGCCACATGCCGTGTTTTTATTGGTCGGTAGAGTGACGGTGCTATGTTTGATGAAAGCTATTTAACGCTAATATATTTGCTTGGTATATATTGGATCTTCACACGGTGCGGACTGACGGCAACACACGGACTTATACTGTCACCACTGTTGCCACGGTAACAGTACCACACAGGCCTGTCTGCTGGATCAGGACTAAAGTCCGGTCTGAAGCTGGGTCCGCTGTTTCAAACTTCAGAGAAACTTTCAGATCTCACGTTTCTGTCTCAATCTCTGAAACTTAGCTTAGGTTAGCTTAGCTTAGCTTAGCACAAAGACTGTGAGCAGAAGGGATCGGGACTGTTAGCCTGTATGCCTTATAGAGGAATCTGTCAGGTGTTTACATGCTAACCACATAAACTCTGTTAAGGTGGCTAAAGCAGTTAGCATGTAGCATTAAAAGTATGGGGCGGGGTTAGAAGCAGTGAATCTGGGGGCGGGGTCAGAAGCAGTGAATCTAGGGGCGGGGTTACAAGCAGGGGGCGGGGTTACAAGCAGGGAGCGGGGTCAGAAGCAGGGGGCGGGGTTACAAGCAGGGAGCGGGGTCAGAAGCAGGGATGTGGTTAAAAGCAAAGGGCGGTGTTAGAAGCAGGGCGCGAGTCAGACGTCTCTGAATGTAATTAATAAAAAGTGCACTTAGATTAGCGTTAGCCTGTTAGCTTCTAGAACTTATTGCTGAAAATAAAGAGTGTCAGCAGGTCTGCTGCTGGTCTTTGTGCTAAGCTAAGTCATCTGGATGCAGTGGATCTGTTTCATCTGATCGCTCAGGTGTGAACAGCTCGTCACAGAAACCAGCTCTCCTCACCTTTCACCTTCTCTTAGATTCAAACCTTCAAAACCTCCTCCTGAGGGTCCTGTAGGTGATGTGATACACACCTGTACACCTGTGTACCTGTGTACCTGGGTACCTGAGTACCTGGGTACCTGTGTACCTGTGTACCTGGGTACCTGTGTACCTGGGTACCTGGGTACCTGGGTACCTGGGTACCTGGGTAGTGTGTAAAAAGTTCTGTGTTTGCTGAAACCTTTTTACGCTTTAATAAACGTGGACTTGAACTCTATATTGTTCTGGATTCTTCTGTTTCCTATGACCTCTAATCCTGGATCCTGGACCCAGGAGGGTTTTTGCCCCAGTTGTTGGGGTTCCCAGTCATTACCTTAGCATGCTAACATGCTTTGTACTGAGGGTCCTGACCCTGTCCTCCATCCAGGTTCTGTTGAACCCTGTCAACACAGACACACACACAGTCATACACACACACACGCACACACACACACACACACACATACACACAGTCACACACACACACACACACACACAGTCATACACATACACACAGTCACACACACACACACACACGCACATACACACAGTCACACACACACACACACACACGCTGTGGGACATTTGTTTTCATTAGTGAAACAGAAACAACACGCTGAGTGTGCAGAGGACGGCGGGCTGCATGCAAAGCATTCTGGGATATCTGGAGCTGAATGAAGGTCAGTTTGATCTTAAACACAGACTCTGTGTGTGTGACTGTGTGTGTGTGTGTGTGTGTGTGTGTGTGTGTGTGTGTGTGTGACTGTGTGACTGTGTGTGTGTGTGTGTGTGTGTGTGTGTGTGTGTGTGCACCCCTGATCTTTCACATAATGAGAGTTGACAGCTGAAAGATTGCTGATAAGAACTAAATATTCACACACACACACACACACACACACACACACACACACACAAACACACACACACACACAAACACACACACACACTGACCAGTTTGTGTTCTTCATCGTACTCTTCCTCAGTCAGCGCTCTGTTTTCCTGAGGAGCCTGAATGCAACTCAAATATTATTTTTCCTTTTTCCATCTGACCTGCAGACACACACACACACACACACACACACACACACACACACACACACAAACTTAAACACACACACACAATGTGTTACTGAATGTGAGTGTGAAAGGAGGAAGAGAAGGCTGCTGTATGTAGGTCTGTGTGTGTGTGTGTGTGTGTGTGTGTGTGTGTGTGTGTGTTCACGTGTGTGTGTGTGCGTGTGTGTGTGTGTGTGTTTAAGGGCACTCCAAGGATTCTGTTTCCTGTGTGTAACACTGCAGTGATTTATTTCTCTGTTCTTTCTGAGCTGACAGCCTGATCTAGTGTCTGTGTGTGTGTGTGTGTGTGTGTGTGTGTGTGTGTGCGTGTGTGTGTGTGTGTGTGTGTGTGTTTGTTTCCATGTATTTTCCACTCAGGGTGCAGTCTGTTCGGTGCCCGGGCACGCTTCGTCCCCAGAGTCCAGTCCGTGTCGTGTTCAGGCTCCAACATCTGACTCTTCATCCTCTCATTTCTCCTCTCTCTCACACAGAGTCAGTCACACACACACACACACACACACACACACACACACACACACACACACACACACACACACACACACACACACACACACACACACACACACACACACGTACACACACATACACACAGACTGACTGCAGGCTAAACACTATCGCCCACGCTGCTGCCCACTTGAAGCTCTGCTGCGAAGGTGAGGAGGAGGAGGAGAGGGGAGGAGGAGTAGAGGGGAGGAGGGGAGGAGGAGTAGAGAGGGGAGGAGGAGACGAGGAGAGGAGGAGAGGAGGAGGAGGAGGAGGAGAGGAGGAGGAGGAGGAAGGAGGAGGAGGAGGGAGGAGGGGAGGAGGAGGGGAGGAGGAGTAGAGAGGGGAGGAGGAGAGAGGAGAGGAGGAGTAGAGGAGAGGAGGAGGAAGGAGGAGAGGAGGAGGAGAGGAGGAGGAGGGGAGGAGGAGGAGGGGGAGGAGGAGAGGAAGAGGGGAGGAGGAGGAGAGGGGAGGGGAGGAGGAGGAGAGGAGGGGGATGGGGAGGGGGGGGGACAGACTCCAGATCGGACACAGCAGGTAAACCCACCAGAATGCTTTAATTCATGGATGATCAGGATGCTGATTGTGTTTGTACACACACACACAGAGAACACAGCCCTGAGGTGTGTGTGTGTGTGTGTGTGTGTGTGTGTGTGTGTGTGTGTGTGTGTGTGTGGTGT